>NC_062529.1:7320839-7608339 GCF_022655615.1 Tachysurus fulvidraco
ATTAGATAGATTTAGTTCACAATGTGTATGTATATATCCCCAATGAGTAAGTCTGAGGTGACTCAGGCAGCAGTGGCAAGGAAAAACTCCCTTATATCATTTGTAATGTTGCTCCCATTTAAAACAGTTCAGCTCAAGCCCAGACATTTTTAGGGTCATGATTGAGGACAATGTCCCATCCAGAGACAAGCGGTTTTGTGTTGAGCATTAGAATGTGGAAGCACTAAAACCAAGGCTGCTTGTTCTGAACAAGTGTTGTCAGTGAACCGGGGTCCCTGGCACCATCTCAGGGCCCACAGTTTGAGAACCACTGGCCTAGACCACTTGTTCTGAGCAGGAGTTGTCAGTAAACAGGCTGTTAACTGTTTAAGTTACAGACACTCATGAAAATCTGATGCTGATTATCTGGGAAACGTCTCTAACAGCAGTCAAAATGTCATTGTTTGTCAAACAAGTTGTGAATTTGTTGTAACATTAAAACAGGAGATCATGACTTACTCTGTGCTCAAAGTAATGCTCGAGGATGATGCTGAACAATTCCAGAGTAAGCTTTTTTCC
This sequence comes from Tachysurus fulvidraco, assembly GCF_022655615.1. Classification (NCBI taxonomy): domain Eukaryota; kingdom Metazoa; phylum Chordata; class Actinopteri; order Siluriformes; family Bagridae; genus Tachysurus; species Tachysurus fulvidraco. The sequence goes on from NC_062529.1 coordinate 7,321,398, forward strand.
ATTGGTTGTTGCATTAAATCTTATCCAGACACAATAGTGCTATTTTCTGATTGGTTGCTAAGTGTCAGGCTCGACTAAGAGCTCCAGGGGAGATGTGCTTGATTCCTGTGCGGACAGATACATTTTGGGTGCTGCGGCATATTAAATATATGATAAATAGTTAAAAAGTTTTTCTGCGTGAGAAATACAATGTGTGGCGGGAGAGCATGACAAAAGACCCAAATGAGTGACTGTCACTCTCAATGCGTTATACTTGAGAGCGCAGTAATTGTGAGGATAAGAATGTAAATTTCAGTTCATGCTTTGTGAATTGGGGCTGGGTGAATTGGTGGATGTGGTAGCTTAGTGGTTAAGGTGTTGGACTACTGAGTAGAAGCTTGCGAGTTCAAATCCTGGGTCCACTGTTGGGCCCCTGAGCAAAGCCCTTACTGCTCAGTTGTATAAAATGAGATTAAATGCAAGTTGCTCTAAAAAACAGTGTCAGTCAAATGCTGTAAATGAATAAATTCTGTACAAACATTGTCCACTATTCAATTTCTTGGCACTGAAGGCAATCAGGCACCTTTGTATGGCGATATATAATTCCTGCTATACCTGTGTTTGGAGTTTGCATGTTTTCTAAGTGCTTTGGGAGTTTTTTCTGTGAACTGAAATGATCAAAATGTTCCTCCCTACTCCAAAAACATGTTTTGTGCTGACTGGCATTTCTAAACTGTTTTCTGTGTGTGTGTGTGTGTGTGTGTGTGCGTGCGTGCGTGCCATGTGATGGATTGCATCACATCTACTGTGTCCCCTTCCTTGTCCTCTGAGTCTCTTAGGACCGACTCTTGAATACTGCAAGTACAGAAAACAGATCAATGGATGAAACAACTGAATTTTACCTAGTAATCCCTATACAATGCAAAATTTATTTAAACAATGGCATTAATTCTTCTGGTCTGCACTGTAACCTGTGTATATTTGAGAGATTGAGGTCAAATATATTTATTCATTTATTAAGTTTTTGCATTTGATTTTTATTTATTTAATCTATATTTTAGATTGTGCTGTATGGTTGCATTTCCTATTCTAAGATCTGACATTGTCTCTGCTAGAGATCAGGCAGAGTATAAGGTAACAGGGCCATCGGTATGTAAATGCAAATCAGAATCAGAACTATTATAGCCAACAATATTATATATATATATGTCTAGATTAATATCGATATATCTAGAGTGGGGGGGCAAGGTGGCTTAGTGGTTAGCACGTTCGCCTCACACCTCCAGGGTCGGGGTTCGATTCCCGCCTCCGCCTTGTGTGTGCCCTTGTGTGTTCTCCCCGTGCCTCGGGGGTTTCCTCCGGGTACTCTGGTTTCCTCCCTGGTCCAAAGACATGCATGGTAGGTTGATTGGCTTGGAAAATTGTCCGTAGTGTGTGATTGCATTAGTGAATGAGAGTGTGTGTGTGCCCTGTGATGGGTTGGCACTCCATCCAGGGTGTATCCTGCCTTTGATGCCCAATGATGCCTGAGATAGGCTCCCCGTGACCCAAGGTAGTTCGGATAAGCGGTAGAAAATGAGTGAGTGAGAGATATCTAGAGTGATTAACAGAAGCCATAAAATTGAACCATCAATTCTCATGTTATCAAAAAAACAAAAAACAAAAAAAACGTTCAGATAAATGTTTACTATACAAACTGGCATCTACATCATGTACAAAGTGTCTTCCCATCAAAATCTAAGAGAATCCTTTAACATTTAAATCACTTTAGTCCAACATTTTTTTTCTTTCTTAACCTTTTTCATGCTTTCGTTATCTTTGGATTATAATGTAGCTACAGCTATTTCCATGACCGATGATTTTTCTTTTTTCTTTTTTTTGTAAATATATTTGTCTATTATAACTGAATAGATTTTTGTACCAATTCAAAAACTATCGGAAGGAAAATTAAAGCAATATTTTTACACTCCTGGGAATATTCTATTGCAGTGATGAACAAGACGGAAGAATACCAAAGACATGCCATCTACAGCTTTAACTACAGCCATGACAATGTCACATCAGGAAATGGCACTGTTCGAAGTTTCCAGCCTCACTTCTCTCTAGTCATGAACAAAGCCATAAACGGAATCACCATAATCATCCTCTTTATCACTATGATTTCTTTGGGCTGCACCATGGAAATAAATAAGATCAAGCAGCACATTGTCAGGCCGAGTGGAGTGGGCATTGCGGTTTTGGCTCAGTTTGGAATAATGCCTCTCACAGCCTTCTGTCTGGCAAAGCTCTTCCAGCTGGGGCCCATTGAGGTCATCACCGTACTCATCTGTGGATGTTGTCCTGGAGGAAATCTCTCTAACATTTTTTCCTTAGCACTCCGAGGCGACATGAACTTAAGGTAATTTACTCTGGTCTACATTTGGGGTTTCAGTGGTGATCATCAGATGTTCTTTGCACACAGAACGGCATTTATTGAGATTTAAATAGTAACAAATGGCTGATTCCATGATTTTGGTGTCATTTGGTGTTTGACGTTATTAGTAATCTTTGACATTTCCATGACTATAATAAGAAATCCAGTTCACTTATTTTTAAAAATTAAAAATGTCATTTTGTGTAATGTTATGCAAACCTGAACATTTATACATTTATTTATTAATGTTTATTTTAACATTTTTATGTAATGTTATGCAAATCACTAATTAATTTTTTTGAATAGTGTGAAAAGTGACACAGAACCTCTCTTCTAGTATTGTGATGACCACATGCTCTACAGTTTTGGCACTGGGTGCAATGCCCCTTCTCCTGTATCTGTACAGCCAGGGCTTCTCTGGTCTGGAGAAGGCAGTTCCCTTCACTGGGATAATCATTGCGCTCCTCATGACTGTAGTGCCCTGTGCTGTAGGAATCGCCATCAACCACTGGGTACCACGATACTCTCAAATCGTAATTAAGGTATACTGCAACTCCGGGGCAAATTTTTGTAACCCTCTGGGTTTTTGAATGGGGGAAGATACATGTAGCTCTAAAAAAATTTTATCTATACAATCTTATACAGCTACAGTCTGACCTGCTCCTAATCTTTTCCATTACTTGATTACTTTGGTTAATGTGTTTGAGATTTTTAAATTTGCCTTACTATTATACATTTTCCTTTCCATGTTAAGCACTTACCAGTTTGTAAATATATTTACCAGAGAGTCTTAATTTAACCAGGAAACAACCTCTACATTTCCTTTTACTGTATGTTTACAATCTTTTGCATTTTATTGTATAGTCGTATGCAAAAGTTTAGGAACCCCTGACAATTTCCGTGATTTTCATTTATAAATATTTGGGTGTTTGGATCAGCAATTTCATTTTGATCTATCAAATAACTGAAGGACACAGTAATATTTCAGTAGTGAAATGAGCTTTATTGGATTAACAGAAAATCAGAAAATGTGCAATATGCATCAAAATGAAATTAGACAGGTGCATAAATTTGGGCACCCTTGCCATTAAGTTGATTTGAATACCTGGATATTTCAACAAGACAATGAACCAAAACACCTCTCAAAATCTTCTCTGGCATTTATGCAGAGGAAAAAGTACAATGTTCTGGAATGGCCATCCCAGTCCAGAGACCTGAATATCATTGAACATCTGTTGGGTGATTTGAAGCAGGCTGTTTGTGCTTGGCAACCATCAAACCTAACTGAACTGGGGATGTTTTGTAAGGAGAAATGCTACAAAATACATTCATTCAGAATCCAAACATTCATTACAGGCTATAGGAAGCGTTGTTTTGATACATATTGCGCATTTTCTGTTAATTTAATAAATCTCATTTCGTATTATTATGTATATTAGACCTTTTGGTGTAATTTTCAAAGACAATGACCTACAATGAACTAATAACAAATCTGGGAGTATATTGTCTATAAAATCAAGGATTCAAAACTAAACGCAGCATCAGTGAAAGATCATTCAAAAGCTGCTGCTAGTATTAATGACCATCCTGGAAGTGGCTTTGTATTCAATGTTGCCTGCATCTGTTGTTATAATACTGAGAGATGCTTCTTCTACTAATCACAACACTGCATTTAATTCACTACGACTGCATCATAATTCCGACACTCATCGTTTCAACAGACTGGTCTTAGCATCTTGCTAATAGTCACCGTGGTGATTGGTGTGCTGTGCAGCATCACCTTAGGAGCAACAGTGTGGATTGTGCTCTCTGCTCAATTACTGGCTGTGGCTTTTCTCATGCCTTTTATAGGCTACCTGTTAGGCTACACCATGTCCATCATCTTCAAGCAGAATGGCCCGTGAGTAAGCTTCGTTATTGCTATTTTTCTCTCAGATGCTTAATGATTTTTGTGTGAATTTCACACACTGACACATTTCGATAGGAACTCATTATAAGGAAACAGACTGATGTGTTAAAATGTAAACCTAAAAACAACAGAACAGGAAAAACAAAAGCAACTAAATTAACCACTCATTAGGCAAGCAGACCACATCGGGTTTTATGTCTGTCAGCCAGGAACCTGAGGTTACAGTGAGCACTGAAACAACAAACACCAAATTTCACCCACACTTTTTCCCATCTTCGTCTTCTGTCCAAAAAATGATGCCGTAAATGAAATCTAAGTATAAAGACCTGTTGTTGTACAATAATAATCGCTGTCATGTCCCGACGTGTTCTCCCCTTGTGATTGAAACATGGGGGGTGGAGAGTGTTGACGATGATCCAGCTGTAATTACAACATTTTTCATCCAGATGAGGATGAGTTCTAATTACAGTCTGGTTCTAGCATACAGTAGCACATGCACTTTGTTGGAGTGTTTTAATAGTAGGCTATCACCTATGGGGTCAGAATTGTTTCGGTTTTCTGAATAAATACACTATGATCCACAAATAAATATAAAGAGTTTCATAAATATTTTTACAAATTTCACAAAAAGAAATGAAATTCAGAAATAAGTAAAATGTAAAAAAAAAGTAAAATGAAAAAAAAAAAAGTAAAATGACATTTCTAACGTCAAGACGTGCCCAAGAATCCACAAATAGGTGGACTCCGCCCACCGTCTACTCCAGCCAATCGGACAACGGTCTCGTGGCGCTGACCAATCGTGGCACGGTCTACCTCAAGCCAATCACGTTCTGATTTACTCGCACTATCACAGTGTAATATGTACTGCAAAATACGATTAAAAAAAAACAAATAAAAAACATTTGTCGCAGATTCGAGCCCAATCTGGTAACCCTGTATGAATTGTAGCCAGCACTAAGGGTTAGTTCAATTCTGCTTTCTTTGGAAACGATTTCATCATCATCAATGGGTCCAGGGGTAGTGTGAAGAGCGAGTAAACCAGAACGTGATTGGCTTGAGTAGACGGTGGGCGGAGTCCACCTATTTGTGGATTCTTGTACACGTCTTGACGTTAGAAATGTTTCAAATCCACAAATGCACAGAACGCAATCCACAAATGTGTGCCGTGATTCACAAATGCACAGAACGCGATTCACAAATGAGCAGGAAGCAATTCGCAAATAAATACAATTTATAAATATTTTTTTAATTTGCAAATCCCATTTTATTTATTTGTGAATTTCATTTCTTTTTGTGAAATTTGTAAAAATATTTGTGAAACTCTTTATATTTATTTGTGGATCATAGTGTATTTATTCAGAATAACGAAACAATTCTGACCCCATAATCACCACCATATATACAGTTTTCTGTGGAACTACAGACAGCACAATCACAACATCTTTGCAAATATTAAGTGATGTAAAGTGATATTATGGATTTGAATATCTCTATGGAGTTTGCACATAAAGAATGAAGTACATCTAAAATAACCTTAATGTCTTTGGTCTTGCTAAGTTTGGTTGACTATAAAAAACACCCACAGTTCAATTCCATTTTTCCGCTGTCTTTTCAGGTGCAGGAGGACGATCGCTATGGAGACCGGCTGTCAAAACATCCAGCTGTGCGCAACGATTTTAAAAGTGGCTTTCCCTCCAGATGTCATTGGACCCCTGTTTCTCTTCCCACTGATTTACATCGTATTTCAGGGAGCTGAAGCTCTATTCCTCATCTTCCTCTACAGAATGTACCATAGGTTTAACCCCTCATCTGAAAGCGAGACATCTGGCCAGTCGGTTAAAGGTAAATCAAACAGAGGTCACAAATATTGCTGCTGAACTGAAATTGTTTGTAATACGTCTTGTATCTGATGGACACCCTTATGGTTTTTGTTATGGAACATGGTTTTTGTTATGGACAAACTGTGACTAGCACAGAAGTCCAATAACAGAACACCACTCGGGTTCAGGTCAGGGGGGCCATTCCTCCCAATCACGCCCCTCCAGGTGTCACTGTCACTGCCCACGTGAGCGTTGAAGTCCCCCAGTAGAACGACGGAGTCCCTTGAAGAACCTGGGTCTGGGAGGAGTTCGGTGAGGCCATGGAGAAGGACTATCGGTTGGACTCGAAGAAATTCTGGCAAACCGTCCGGTGCCTCAGGAAGGGGAAGCAGTGCCCTGCCCACACTGTTTACAGTGGGAGTGGGAATCTGCTGATTTCGACTGGGGACATCCTCGCACGGTGGAAGGAATACTTCGAGGTTCTCCTCAACCCCACCGACATGTCTTCGAACGCCTCCCTGGGGAGGTGTTCCAGGCATGTCCAACCGGGAGGAGGCCCCGGGGAAGACCTAGGACACGCTGGAGGGACTATGTCTCCTGGCTGGCCTGGAAACGCCTCGGTATTCCCCCAGAAGAGCTGGAGGAAGTGTCTTGGGAGAGGGAAGTCTGGGCATCCCTGCTTAGTCTGCTGCCCCCGTGACCCGGCCCCGGATAAGCAGTAGAAGATGGATGGATGGACATCTTGTATCAGGAGTTCTCAAAATTTCCACTGACTCTTAATAAACTTCATTTATTTCGTCAACATAATCCAGCTTTTTGAATATAAGTACAAGTATGGCTTAGAATGACCTTTTTTTTCTCCAAACAATTTTTCTCCATTCAGCATTGAATTTCTTTGTAATGTCACGCTTCATGTTGGTGTTTAAAATTTTGATAGCGTTATAATCAGCCACTGATAGTTTGTATAAGGTTATCCGAACAGAGTTCTCACACTGAGTCCTGACTCATTTTATAAAAGAAGTGTGGTGATAAAGTAATTGAAAATGTCCCATAAGTCAGTTTCCATTCCGTCAGCAGCATGGAACACCAGTTTACTGGTAAAAAGTGAGTAAACTACATTATTCTTATTTTCGGTGAGATGCTTAATGTTAGTATTAAAATCCAGTAATTAGCAGGTATTTAGCAAGACTACAAACATGATCTACTGGATGAAATGGTAATTGAAAAACAAAACTATTATTTGTTTACATTGAGCACTGACACACTTCTATAGGAACTCTTTATAAGGAAACGGATCGATGTGTTAAACTGGAACGCCAGTGAACTGGTAAAAAACTGCTAAAATAAAAAAAAAAGTGTGATGCTTCAGGTACTTTATAATATGTACTGGAAAAAACACCACATTACAATACCTCATCAAACTGCTGCTATTGCATTGAGATAGGCACAGGCTCCCCGTGACCCAAAAAGTTCGGATAAGCGGTAGAAAACGAATGAATTAATGTTTGCACAAAGTTGCACAGATGCATTCTATGTAGCTAGGACAACTTACTTTAAGTCCTTAACTCTGTGTTGTTTTATGTTTTATGACTTAATGTATCTTTCATCCAGGTTAAATTCATATTGTGGTGTTTTTTTTGTTGTGGCAGATCCGAAAAAGAAAGCTGAATGTGTGGAGCTGGTGAAAGTTTCTTCATCTGGAATGCATGAATGAACTGGACAAAAATCAAGCAACAAGATGATCGACAGGATGAAGGGCAAATGTGTGAACCACTGGTTACCTTCAAGAGCAGAATGACCTGATTAGACATTGGAAGGAAAAGTTTTCAAATAAAAAAAAAATTAATAATAATAACTGCCAGTTCTGGAACAAGATTCTTTAGACAGATGAAATTAAGATTAATGTGTGAGCTGAATGATAGGAAGAGAATAGTATGGTGAAGGAAAGGAAGGGCTCATGATCCAAAGCATACCACAGCATCTGCCAAATTTGGTGGATGCAGTGCTATGGGGATATTTAGCTGCCAGTAGGATTGGCTCACTGGTGTTTTATTGATGATGTGACTGCTGATTTGTGTGAAGTGTATAGAGCTGTTACACCTTCTGCTCAGATTCAGTCAAACGCTGCAAAACAATCTTGCAGCACTTCACAGTACAGATGGATAATAACCCAAAACATACCACAAAAGTAATCCAATAGCTTCTTAAAACAAATAAATGGACTTCAGACCTGAAACGTCACCTGACCTGAGCATGCTGATAACTAACAGAAGACTAAACCACAGGCTCGAGGACTCACAAACAAGCAGCAACTGAAGACAGCTGCATTAACGGTACAGCAACAGGAGAAAACTCAGCATTTAGTGATGCTGATGGGTTCCCTGACTTTGGAGAATCCATGACTACAGAGGATTTGCATCCAAGTATTAGCCAAGTTAGTTTGTCCATTTACATTTGAGACTGTGAAAATAAAGGAACTATGTTAAATAAATAAATGGCTGTAATGCCTAAACATTTCGAGTGAAATGTTTGGTGACCCTTTGAATTAAAGCTGAAAGGCTACACTACACTTCATCCACATATTGATTGCTTTATTTCAAATGGAGAAATTTATAGAAATACAAATCAAATTTTTGAAAATTACATCTCCTGTAGAAATTCATTTATATACACTCACTGTCTTCTCTGTTGTTTTAGCCAGACGGGTTTTCAAAAAATTCGGATAGGAACACATTACAACTATGGTGAGCAGAAAAGCACCAAAAACACAAGATTTTCCCAAAATGTGCTAATATTCATCTGTGTAGTTTGGGTGAATCTGTGCCTATAATTAGCTTAGTGTCTTATTCATGGCTGACAGGAATGGGATCTGATGTGGTTTCTGCTGTTGAAGCTCATCCGCATCGAGTTTAATGTTTTGAGCATGCCGAGATGCTTTCCTGTTCATCACAGCTGTCTAGAATGATGTGTGTTACTGTATGGTTCCTGCCAGATCAAACCGATCTAGCCATTTACCTCTGACCTCTCTTATCAACAAGGCCTTTCCATACACAGAACACCGTGACCCGTGTGTAAACTTGTGGGGATGTGGTAACTTAGTGCAGCTGGATTACCAATCAGAACATTATAAGTTCAAATCCCAGGTCCACCAAGCTGCCATTGCTGGGCCCCTGAGCAAAGCCCCTAAGCCTTAATTACTCAGTTGTATAAAATGAGATAAAAGTGTAAGTCACTCTAATAAGGGCGTCTGCTAAATGGCCTAAATGTACAAGACCATTGTTGGTGAAATTTCCAGGAGATCATTAGTTTCAACAAAAATGCCACGGTTACAGAAACACTAACTCCCTATTGTTTTATGTGAACTCGAGCTCTTGACATCGACCTGCGTGATTGTTATACATCGTGCTGCTGCTACATGATTGGCTGATTATATAAAGCCGTTTTAACAGCACAATGTTGCAAATCTGTAAGAAAAAAATAATAAATAAACAGAACACATTCTAGGTGAAACAATATTTAATCAGAAACAATTATTTACAATACAGAGATAAATTAAATTATTTATTTATTTTTAAATCCTATGCCTGGCAAGGAACTTAATTCTGTTCCAAAAATGAAAAACAGATGTCATACAGTACAGGACTTCACTTGTTTGGTATTAAATAAATCAATTTACATTAAATTATCCAAAGTTTGCTCCTGCATTGATATCAAGATTATATTAATTAAAGCAAGGAGAGTTAGGATCATATAATTCAAACGATTTTACAATGCTACTCCATAGCACGTCATGTTCAAAGTCATTTAAAAACAAATTTACTAATGCAAATCAATGCACGTTATAAAATAGAAACACATGTGAAAAAGCTTGTGATACAGTCAAAGCAAGTACATTTGCTCGAGCTTTAAGATGCTGAAAATGAGAAAATGCAACATTCAGGTGATCCCTACAGAAATGGAGCCTGACAGCATTAGAGCTAACTTATAGATGAATCCGTGTGCTACTGAAGGCTCAACAATGTGTTTGTATTCTTCAGAGCAAATCCATGCTTTGTAAAATTCCACATGTCTCCAACCACCTCGGTCCTAATCTAAAACTTCTTAAAACACCAAGTCACATGCCTTATTACTTAATATTCTAAGTCTTTGTTTTAAATAATGCATGCTAATCAGATAAGAGCTTTTTAAAAATGTTTGGCAGTGACAAAGAACCAGAGGATAAATCCAGCTCACAATAAGGGTAGAAATAGCCCTTGTTATTGTGTAGCGGGGTGTACACGATATTTTCTTTCCCAAAGATCCCACTAAACAGTAATGAGTGTGATGACACTTTAAACTGACCAGTCTTTTATAATAATAATAAAAAATTAATAAAAAAAAAAAAACACCAACCACCAGCATGTATTAATCACATGTCCGGTGGTGCCACTGGTGTTTTTATAACATTGCCGTGTAGGTGATGTGTGTGCGTCCGAGTGTGTGTTGGGGTATCTCTTTATTTCAAATCAACTGCCAAAATAAGATTTAAATCCTATAAAAGGCCTTGATAAACATGAACCCTTTGTACAGTGTTGAGTCTTTGCTACATGTCCAAGGACACAGAGGAATCAAAAAGCTGTGAAGGATTTAAGCGTGTGTGTGTGTGTGTGTGTGTGTGTGTGTGTGTGTGTGTGTGTGTGTGTGTGTGTGTGTAAAAGACGTGTAAATAATTTGCAAGTTCTTGACTGGACAGAACTGGTGTCTCACGCAGGGCATCAGGTCGGTCTAGTTCAGAATCACCTGAGAAGGGCTGTGTGTTGCAGAGATGCAGCTCAAAGTCTGATCATGGCAGTCAGGCGTGTGCGGCTGCAGTCTTTGTGGCCTCAACAACAGAGGCTGTGACAGAAACTCTCAGGATTCCTTTAATAAGGGAATGTCTAATGGGAAGAGAAAAGAAAGTGTGTTTATTTCTAGAACACAATATTCTCGACATGCCTGGGTTATATAATAATCATACATAACGCTACGGTATTCCCTAATGCCAGGCTTCTTTTAGCACAACGAATGGAATGGTTTATGGAGCATGACCAAGAGTTCCCCGGGGCGGTGACTTGGCCTTCAAATTCCCCAAAAACTCAATCCGAACAAGTATCTGCAGGATGCACTGGATAAACGAGTCACCTCACAACTTGTGGGACTTTATGGAACAAATGGAACAGCACACAATCAGAGGTCTTGTGGAACCGATGGGTCAGAGCGGGTTCGACAGCACAAAAGGGACGTACACAACATTGTGTGGTTTTAACGCTACGGTGTGGGTGTGATTGTGAGCGTGTGTAATCAAAATCAACTGCAGTGGTGTGCTGTGGCAATGTAGTCCGGTATTTTCCAGGATCATTTTGCTTGGAGTGTTGTATTCTCTCTACACCGCATCAGTTTTGAGTTGACATCAGAATAGTTCATGTTTTAGAGTTATGATTAACGTGGAATGAAAGGTACTGCTTGCATTAAACAGTTGTTACCTCACAAGCTGTTTTTTTTTAATCTCTTCACAGAACGACTAGAACTCCACCACCCACTCTCGTCTCTCTTGTTACTAATTTGCGAGATTTAAGTACACTTTAAATCAGGAAGCAAAGGATTGAAGAATAGAAATGTCAGACATCTGACCTTGCTCTGACCGTAATACTCTCTGGATAACATCTGCTGGTTTAGATTTCACCAGTGTTCTTCCCACTTAGTTACTTAGAAAGTGAAAGTTTAAAGTCTTCAAACTCTCTTATGGGATGGGAGTGGGAGACTACATTTTCTAAAGCGCTGACACTCCAAAATGCTTCTGAGGATGTGATTGTATGAATGCCTTCTTGTAGCAAACCTCACTGGGTGATTATACACATACAGTATTATTATACATTTCTGCTTGTTAAATAGCAACATTTTCTTTTACTCCATTTATTATTAGACTTACGTGAAGCATATCCACCATACAAAGTGAATTTACGGCTACTATACTATGAGAATGGGAATGAACATAAACCTGTGGCTTGTTGTGCAGCCAAAACTGCCGTCCTAGTTGTGATGTTATAGAACATCAATAAACAACTTCTGACCAATTAGATTAGAGAAAAGCATTGGATTTTTAAAACAGATTATAGTACTGCTGAGAAAGAGGTAGGTGAAGAAAGAAAGATGTGTAGTATTAACATGACTAGAAAGACTGTTAAGCTTAAAAGACATGATCAATAAGGAGCGTAACGAGTTCGTACCGTCAGCGAGGTTCTGCTCTGAGCCGTTTAGAGACGGTAAACTGTTTTGCTGACTCGCGTCTGGATTCTGGCACTGAAAGGCTGAGGACGCTGCTGTCGCTCCCTGGGCACCGTCCAAGCTCCAGGAGGAGGAAAAGGAAGATAAAGAAGATGGTTGATGTATCACTGAGACCTCTGTGTGCTGAGCATTTGTTGTTGAGGTCTGGGTTAGCGCATGCTCCATAGATTCTAGCTGTGTTTGTGGTAGCAGCCGAGGCAAAACTGCACCTCCGGCTCCAGACACAGCCTCCTCGTAGGATGGTAAGGTAACCTGCACACCCTCCACCATGATGGTGACCGTCTGCCCGGAGTCTCCCTGATCACGCCTACGACAGGGGAGAGCGCAAAGAAACGAAGGTTTTCACAAGTTAACGTTAATAATTATTCCGTCTTAAATATTAAATCTTACACTTTATAAGCATTTGTTGTTCCAGTGTTCATTACTGTGGAAATTCTTTAAACTGTGTCTGTACTGTTAAATATAAGCCTGTTTGTTAACCTTTAATTAACTGACTTTCTTTAAAAAAAAAAGTGTATATGTATAAAGTGTTTATGAATAAATACGATGAATGACATTGCAGATCGTTTGTCGGTAATTAGTTGCTCACAGAAAAAAAGCTTCAACAGCAAGCTAGAGTTTATTAGGAAACATCATAATGACAAAAGCAAGGCAAATTTCTCTAAGCAGCACAGAATTAAAGGCCTTCGACTATCTAGTCCGATATGTTAAAGTATAATAGTATAATAAAATGCAGTACTCGCTACATAAATAATAAGTTGCCCATTTTCAATCATACTTTCATCCATTAACAGCCGGTTTAATCGTTGTCACGTTTGACCAGTTATACCATTACAAGGTGTTTAATTTGAATAATAAATATAGTGATGTTCTTGTGTGGCCTTTATTATGCACAGAATCAAATATTGTATTAAGGTTGATAAGCTGATCTGTGACTGGGCCAGTAAGTTTTATACTCGATCACACCACATTATGTGGACAAATAGCTCCACCTGGTGGACATTTATTTATTTGCGTGATGTGATATGGACTGTAAGGTTACCAAATCCTACTTTAACAGAACTGACCTGTTTGATCTGATGAGAAAAGATGAAGAAAAGAACAAGCCACAAAAGGTCTACTAAACATATGAAGTCATGTGAAGAACGATTCATTGACTAATTCATTGACAGACTTCAGTGACAGAATAGAGAAGATGGTTCACTAAAATAGCTGCTCAAGAAATAATGTAAAAAAAAAAAAAAGTGGAGTTAGTGGAGTGAAACTTAACTTAAAAAGCTAAGAATATATCCAAAACCAAACTGCTCTTATGCTGTATTATATAAGATTATGAAGTAGAAGTGAGCTCACCGTCCATGATGAAATGCCTTCAGTTTGGGTTGCAGTAAAACAAACACCACCATCAGGAGAAGGACAAGTGCTACAGAGCTGGCTGTGGTGGCCACAATGGACAGCGTGTTCATTCCCAGCGCAGGAGCTGCATGCTTTTCTGTACGGAGCAGACGTTTTAAAAAGATACACAACGTTTACCCTTTCTATCTTCCTTACTGCATCTGGTTTTGTGAAAGCAGTTTCCTTCCCTCAGGCCAAATCATTTTTAGAACTAATTACAGACGAGCCTACAAATAGCTCAGAAAATAGAAGTAGAGGAAGGAGCAATGGACATGTGGTTTGTCAGATGTTTGGAGTGAGAATTCACCTTGACTGAACACACAGCTGATCTGCATGGGACTGTTCCATTCTCCGTTCTGGCAGGTAACATATTTATAATCTCCCTTCAGCGTGTAGCCTTCGTCGCAGAAATACTCCACCACTGTGCCATCAGTGAGACGATGACATGATGCTGGATGGCAGGTGTAACCCCCGTTCTTTGGTACAAATGGAGGACTGCACACTGAAACACACAAGACGTGACGTGACGTGACTCGGTGCCTTGCTCAAGGGCACCTCAGTCGTGGTATTGCTGGCCCGAGACGCGAACCAACAACCATAGGGTTAGGAGTCTCTCAAACGCTCTTATCATTAGGCCATGACTTCCCCCAGCTTTAGAAGACATGGTCAGATGTCGTGCCCTATTTCAGTGCCTTTTCTAGTTTAAACACATCCAGTTCCCTTCTATTTTATTCATGTATTTAGGAACTCACAGTTATTGTGAAGACAGCGTGGTGGACCTGAGGACCAGAGCCCCTCTCTGGTGCAGACAACGATGCTGGGTCCGTCCACAGTGTAGCCTAAATCGCAGCTGTACTGCAGCACTGTGCCCACAGGAAACGAGCCTCTGTTTGTCTCCGTCACGTTTACCTGTCCATGTTGGATGGAGAACGGCCTCACGCAGCCTGGTGAAGCAAAGCAAGTTACAGACAGGAAAGATTAGAAGTGTAGGTTATTGGAAAACCTCCAAGCAAATATGCTTTAAAAACCAAGTACGTTTAAAATATACCTGAAAATACAGACATCATGTAGACAAATTCTAAATTGTACCAAAAAGAATATACAAGGTAGACAGAAGTAAACAAGTTGACTCCTGAGATAGACCTAATTATCTACCAATATGGGGCTGCACAAAAAAAAAATCATATTAAGATATATAATAAATAATATATTCAGTTTTCAATGCTACTCATTCGACAGTATTCCAAAGCTGGTCCAATGGTCATTTAGTGAATTTACAGAAGAAAAAATGGAGAAACAATGTCAGAAAACTAATCTGAATAATGTATTAATTACCCAAGCTCCAGCTTGGATAGAAAGACAATTTTGTCATTAACAAATATTATGTACTCAGTAATAAGCCATGTTCCTTAATGGCTTAAAGAAATGTATGAAATGAATGGAGCAATTAATTCTTGGCTTCATTCCTTAAAACCTCCCACTGACCATGTTTCATTCAAAGCTGGTTTTACCTGCCAACTGGACTTATCATTAGAAGGACAGTAACAGTGCCATGTTTGATGCCCACATCTGGCGGTCCATTTAAATTCCAGATCTGTTTACAGAGAAAAACATTGGGGTGTTCCAAAAACTAGTGAAAGCAGTAGTGGGAATAAAGTCTTCCTGTTGCAGTGGGCTTTCTAACTCTGCCACAAAGCACAATGTATTGGCTAGACACTGGCCAAGAAGCATCTGCTCCAGAATCTGCTAATCCTGCTCCATTTTGCTCTACATACACAATAGCGTGTCTGTCACACAACTGTGCAGCTCCAATAGATGAGGTGCATTTGGTTGAGGCTTGGTGTGGATAAGAGATTTTGTGTAAAGTGGAGAAAAGCAGCTGACCTTGGGTCACTTTGATGGCTTATACTGCATATCTGCATCCCCTGCCAATATAGTAAGGACATATTCCCATACTCAGCATTTGGGGGTCAGCTATAGATAGGTAAATTGTTTTTTTTTTCCGGCCTGGTATCAATGAGGCCTTGAGACCAAAAGGGATGATTGCTTTGGTTGGCAGCAGTGGCTTTGTGATTTTGAAACCTTTCCCCTCCTATCCAGCGGCTCTTTCCAAACAGGAAAGACGTCCTCAACGTCTCCCAAATCAGAGCTTTCAGCTTGGCTTGGAAGTCATTATCTATCTAGGATAGCATGGCTGTAGACCTAGCACCCTCATGCTCCTCTGTAATCCCCACAAGCAGAATGGCTGGCCACGGAATTGTAAGGAGGCCAGTGCTGAAATGTACAAACTACTAGGTTTTACAGTTTCTTTTGCTGAGCAACGTCTGCAACCAGGTTGTGGATTTGCCAAGACAATAAATAAACACTAGGTGTCTTGTTGAGCTTGTTGGCCATTGCCGTGGCGTGGATAGAGCTGCCTTAGATAGCAAGCAGTGTATGATTAGAGGCCTGAATTGACTCTGAGCCAAAGTTAAATTCCACCTGTTTGGTATCATGTAACAAATCATTTTCTATCCAAGAAGGAATAAAATTATCCCCAATGAATGAAAGGTGACCCGAGTTCACAAGACCCTATGCAGTGAGCTCTTATAGTGTGTATAAGTAATCCGACACACACTGGCGAGAAGAAGGCAGGAAAAGATGAAACGACTGCACCATACATCACTATCTAACCCTTTTTTTGGAAGGTCATGCAGGGTGTGGAAGGTT
This sequence comes from Tachysurus fulvidraco, assembly GCF_022655615.1. Taxonomy (NCBI): domain Eukaryota; kingdom Metazoa; phylum Chordata; class Actinopteri; order Siluriformes; family Bagridae; genus Tachysurus; species Tachysurus fulvidraco. Next base: position 7,337,923 of record NC_062529.1, read on the forward strand.
TGAAAGATGTACACATGGGCATAAGGAGGTATCCTGATGTTTCACGTTGCCCCAGAGGTTAGAAGGGGTGAAAGCTGTGTTTAATGAAAATACCATGTCTCAGCTTTAAATCAAATTCCAAACACTTCTACTGACCTTGGCTGAGCACACAGTTGATCTCCATAGGGCCGTTCCATTCTCCCTTTTGGCAGGTGAGGTATTTGTAATCCCCCTTCAGCGTGTAGCCCTTGTCACAGAAATACTCCACCACTGTGCCATGAGTCAGATGATGGCATGGAGATGGGTGGCAGGTATAACCCCCGTTCTCTGGATCTAATGGGGGGACACAATCTGGTGGGGATTTGAGACAGTTTCAAATCACTGTTGGCATTATTGAGAATGAATGAATAATTAGTACCTGAAAGGATAGGTGAATGTAAGTGATTGTTTTACATTCATATTATGTTTTAACATTACTTTGCATTCAGACTTTATAGGTCACACTGGGAACCTTCTAAGACAAGCAGAACTGTTTAGATAGATGACTCTTGCATCCAAAATGGACAAACACCAAATGTGACACTATATTTTGGGCAACATGCTATTTGGTGAATGAACAGCTGGTTTTAGGACTATTCCAGCAGTCTATTAAACAGGCTTTGGCTTATACCAGTGCTAATTTTGACACTATTTTGGGACTTTGTTAAGCTTTCAATATTACAGTTTTAGGAGGTGATGCTTAGGACACAGAAGGTGCTACTCATGAGTAACCCTTCCAAATTTCTGACATGTCACAAGAGAAGCTCACAGTTATTGTGGAGACAGCGTGGTGGACCTGAGGACCAGAGCCCCTCTCTGGTGCAGACGACGATGCTGGGTCCGTCCACAGTGTAGCTTGAATCGCAGCTGTACTGCAGCACTGTGCCCACAGGGAACGAGCCTCTGTTTGTCTCGGTCACGTTTACTTGACCATGCTGGATGGAGAACGGCCTCACGCAGCCTGGTGAAGAAAAACCATCAGACATATTCCCAAATTTAGTAACGCTAAAGAACAAAGGAAGTTGAGGTTCAAAGCTGCGGGCAGAACTAATTAATAGACCCATCTTTAGTAATCATAGGTGGGGTAATTAATTCTATTTCAACTCAGTCCCTCAACTCTTAACTCAATCACTTTACTCATACTGCTAACCAACTAAAGCTACGTTGTCCCATGAGCCAAGAGATTACCTTATTTGATTCAAATTGTAAAACCTCTAGGACATAAAAATATCTATCTGCAGGGAACTTACTTGATGCTTGTGTAGTAGACAGCACACTCACAAAGAGCAAAAGAGACCAGGACAGGGTAGAAAGTGGCAATGAGACACTGACCGATGAACAACCTTCAGTGATTCCTTCTGACATCTTACTGCTCGGCGGCAGGGCTACTGTCTCCTGTAGGGAATTCAAGTTTAAACAGTTCATCATAAATAATAAATCTACTGTGGGAGGCTTTGTTTTATACAGACAAAAATGTTTAGCATAAAGTGTTCACTGGCTTGAGATACTTCAGATTCAGAGGCTGCTTGACATTTTCAAAACCAGGTCTGGTTAACACCCCTGTGTGAAAAGCTTGACTGAGTTGCCCTTCACAAGCACAATGACCATTCGCTGATCACTGGTGCGTGACCATCCCATGCGCTTTTTTTTTGTTCTTCGTTTTTATCATTTGTGGCTATGTTTTCACAGCCAGGTAATGAATAAATATCAATAAATAAGCAAATAAACAAACAAACAAATAAATAAGCAAAGGTATTCCATTACAGCCACTCTCTTCATGTAAATTTCTGACTGCTTTCTAACACGACCTCAATTTTCAATCTTTTTAAAATTGTGTGGATTTATATATATATATATATATATATATATATATATATATATATATATATATATATATATATATATATATATATATATATAAGCCAAACCAAATTTTCTGCAGGATTCACAAAGGTTTCAGAAACAATGTACAACGTACTCACTTGTGTATGATCTCCTGTAAAGGGCAAAGCACAATCCCGGTACAGATCATTTGCATGTTGCGACACCCACAAGATTCCATAACAGTTCAAATTAAAGGCACGAAATGAACGAGCAGAGTAAAGGCAAAAGATATTTGGACTCTTTTCTATGCCAAGTAAATATTTAATTACATATTCATAATAATGTGCTAAATCTTCTTGCCCTCCATTACATGCCACCATGACTATTAATGCAAATTTGTCTTATTAATAAGTAGGGATGGGCGTTTTCTGCAAATATCACATTTGAATATTTGATCTCACAAAAAAGGAATATTCGGATATTCGTTTATTTAAATTAAGTTTTTTTTCCCGTCATTTTTGAACAAGCTTATACACAATAAGCTTAAACATTATGCTACATCATGTTTTGTAGCTGAAAACCTTTAACCATGTGTGCAAACAAACAAAAAAGTACAGAGCAAAAGCAAAAAGTGAAAAAACAAAAAACAAACAAAAAAAAAAACGTAAATACCTGCAGGAATTAAACTATTGTATAGAACGTAGCCTAGACTAAATTTAACTTTGAACCGTTTAAACTGTCAGCAAATCTTTTTTCTTTCTATTGTTTTACATGTTTTCTTGTTAAGGAACACAAGCATGTCAACATTATCAAGGGAAAGTCGGCTCCTTAGTCTGGTAACAATAAGGCCGGCTGCGGAGAAAACGCGCTCTGACGGCACAGAAGTTGCCAGGACACAGAAATAACGGTGTGCTAAGCGACTAAGTTTTGTGAAGCGCTTTGTGTTTTCGTTCCACCACTGAATGGGATCCTCATCTGGTGGAATACATGGCTCCAGCAAGGACTGTTCCCACTCGTCTCGGCTGGATTCTCTGTAATCATCGCCGAAGAACTGGCTCAGCCTTTTCCGACGAGCGGGCATTGCCGCATTCTCTTCATCGAAGGCATCGCATGCTCTCATAATGTTCAAAAATAAATATAGCGAAATTCGAATAGCTTTTTTATTTATCGAATAATTACAGCAGACCGAATATTTGAATGTTCGACTATCCGTGCACACCTCTATTAATAAGGCATGTGGCAGCCTTCTTATTAAGGCGCCGGGCTACCAATCAGAAGGTTGTGAGCTCAATCCCAGGTCCTCCAGCTGCCACTGTTGGGCCCCTGAGCAAGGCCCTTAACTCTCAAATGCTCAGTTGTATAATAAGATAATGTAAGTTGCTCTGGATAATGGTGTCTTCCAAATGCTGTAAATGTCTAAATTTATGGATTTTTGGCTCACTTTTTTAAATCTCTCATATTCTTTATTTAATGCCAATAATATATATAAAATAAAATCATTTTGGGGGTTTTTCCATGAATGGGCCAGGGTCTATTATAGTTTATTATTTTGTGAAATATAGACGACATCTTTCCACATGCCCACCAGTACCACAGCACTGTTAAATTCCCACTCAGCTTGTGAGATTGTGTGTACAGACTGATGATAGTATCGCCTCTTGTATCTGAGGGGAGGAAGGAAGGGGGCGTGGCCAACATCACCCTTATTTCTGGGGGCTTTCAAACAGGCTGTTTATTTAGAAACAGAGCAAGGTTTGCATGAAATGTTGATCATGTGAATGCTATCATGTGGCCTGGGAAGCACAATGCAGTACTGAATCCGAGACCAGCTGTCATTCCTGTGAATGTAACTCACACTCTGGACTTTTTCAGTCAGTAAAGAAACTTGCTATCACTTCCTACAACACGCGTGTCTCATGGGTGGCAGGGGAAAATATCAGGGAAATAAAACTATATAGTAGTTTTATGTTCTCCATGTGTGTGATGATGTAAGATGAACACAAATGCACCAGAGTCCAGGGTTCGATAGAATCAAGTAAGTATAAAACCAAACCAACAGTGTTCCTGGGATGGAACACTGGGAAAATATAAACTCATTCTGGTTCAGACCACAGTGTGGAAACCACCTCTGTCTGAAAGCTTGAAGCAGACACAACATTTTCCAACAGACCTTAAATCGTCCATCTTTTTCCAACTGTCGTCAATTGTTCCTAATTCCAAAATCTGATTACTCAACAGCAGCTCTGAGGGTGGTGCTAGCTATAATTCAAGATGCTAAAGTGCTGACATTTCACAACATTAAATGCATCTTAAAGTGTTGTGACTGTGACATACGGCTAAGTATGGTGACCCATACTCAGAATCTGTTCTCTGCATTTAACCCATCCAAAGTGCACACACAGCAGTGAACACACACACCGTGAACACACACCTGGAGCCGTGGGCAGCCATTTATGCTGCGGCGCCCAGGGAGCTGTCAGGGGGGATTCAAGGGCACCTCAGTCGTGGCCGGCCCGAGACTCGAACCCACAACCTTCAGGTTACGAGTCAGACTCTCTAACCATTAGGCCATGACTAGGCCCCAAATGTTTCGCATATCCAAGGTTATGGGGTCAGAGCGCAGGGTCAAGCCATAGGACGGCACCCCTGGAGCAGATGAGGTTAAGGACCTTGCTCAATGACCCAACGTTGATGTCTCAGCAGCCTGTGGACTCCAACCCCGACCTTCTGATCAAGATCCCAGCGCCTTAACCACCGGACCATCACGTCCTCACAGTAATAAATTACGTTGTTGTTGTTTTTTCCCCCAACAAATAAATAGCTGTGATAAGAAGAACTCCAGTATATACACCACACACAGGGTCTCATCACACTATTGGTTATTATCCCAGAAGTGCTATTTGTAAACCTCTTCTCAAGTCTAAGTGTCTTCAGACTACACTTCATGGAACACATTTTGATACTCAAACGACTTAATATTCAACTGATATGCAAACGAGTCCATGATCTCAACTGAGAGCATTTTGTTTGTTTATTTTTTTTGCATTAGCTACTTTTATTCCCTGCCATAACAAACAGCACATCGACACAGTGTGCAGGCTGCAGCTCACACACATCCGCCCACACATCAGAGCTGAAAATCCGACTTCCTCGTTTCATTTACTCATATGTTACGATGCTATTTAAAAGTTGTTCTGTACACAAATTGTCGACGTGGCAATCTCAGTATTACTGTTTATCTCACACATCAAACACAGATGTAAAGCTAAAGCCACTTAGCAACACAGGAAACGTAGCTAACTGGCTAGAATGTTTCCAACATCTAAGCTAACCGCTAGACGGTTTGTTTATCTAGTCATAACTTTAAAAACAAAAACTAACAAACTTAAGAACCACGATAAAAACGTGTTTTCGTGGTAGCTGGTTATGTTTTTAATCGCATATGTGTGCGTATTTACTGTTACATTAACAAAGGAAGTACAGACAATAGCTAGGCACAGTTAGCCAATCATTGTTCGCTATCTGATGTACAAGACAAAATGTTCTCTCCACCAACATGTGAGCTAACAGCTTAGCTAATCCAAAAGAGATGGAGTACAGCTAGAATCCTGCATGTAGGTTAGCCAGGGCTTTAAATCGCCGCTTTTTTCTTTAACGGTAGCGTTGCTTTGTTGTCATTAAGATGTCAGTGATTATCATTGTTATGTCCAAATGAACTCACGTGCTGATGTGAATAGAGCATGAATTGTATTTTCGTCACATTTACTAACACGTCAACACGCTGTTTTTTAATAAAGATACGAAGGTTTAAACTGACCTTTGTTCGGGGATAGGTAGCTAGCAGGTTAGCTCTGCCGCCTCGCACAGCTGTCAGCTAGCTGAGCTCGTTCCTCTCTCTCTCTCTCTCTCTCTCTCTCTCTCACACACACACACACACACACACACACACACACACACACACACACACACACACACACACACACACACACACACACACACACACACACACAGCAGAGACGTAAACACAACACTATCACTATAAGAGTCTCAAATATCCCACACCATTTCAATAAAAGTGCCAGTCAGATGGCTGGTAAAATGTAAACATTGTAAATATTCTTTACATACTGCTAAAGTAATGATATAGTCGTTGATCTGGACAGACCTAGCTCACAGACCTAGTTCACTCTTCCTAACCCATGGTGCATTGTTTTAACACCTGGATTCACACTATAAGTAAAGTGTTCACAGTATAGGGGAGAGAGGAGTAAGATGACCCGGTGGGTAAGTTGACCCACCCCCTGTTTCTGGGCAACTATGCAAATTTGGTGTAATGTGACCATACATTCTGAAGGACTCCATCATTTGTAATTTTTTGTGAAGAGGAGAAGCACATGTTACAAGAGATAAGTTGTTGTTTTTTTTTTTTCACAAAAATTCACTTATTTGCTTGTTAAAGTTGATTTTCTGCATTTCAGGTATACTCGCTGTTGTGCCAAAGCAAATTTATCTAGGTCTAAAGTTGTGTATGGTACATGTTGGTGATTTGTCAACATATAAAACCATATGAATCATCAAGCTAAAAGTTAGCCTGAATTGCTAAGCTAGGCAATTTTTTACCAAAATGGTGACTATGGGGCAAAGTGAGCCAGATGATGTGGGGTAAATTGAACCAGTGGTTGGATCAATGAAGAAACCTTTGCAGAGTTCTTTGAACATCTGGTTCACCATACCAAGTGCTCCTCTGACCATCTAATAGTGCTACTACTTGATTTAAGCAAAGAGAAAGGGGATTGTTATGCTCACAATTCCACCCCACACATCTCATCGCCTGCAGTTTCTGGACAAGAGTGTCTATGGTCCATTCAAGACCAATTACAGCCAGCACATACTGTACCACATCCCTGTATGTGTGAACGAGGCTTTCATGTCAGCAATGACACCATGGAATATCTGTTCTGGATTCAGGTCCACAGGGATTTTTCCTTACAACAGAGATATTTTCTCTGATGTAGAGTTTGAATCATCCATGGTGTCAGACAGACCAAACCCTGATGTGCTGTCTACTTCTGTTCAACCCATGGCTTCAACCTCCACCTCTATGTAGGATCTGTCCCACTGAATGATGTGCTGAATAAGCTTCCTAAACCTTGAAAGGTTGGACTTCAACTTTAACTGGTTTGTTTTGTGTTGTTTGAGGTAGCTTTAATAAATGACATTGTTTGGAAAGGTAAGTGTATTGTTAAATAACTTTTTTAAAAGTTTTTTTTTTGTATTATACTTGCATAAAATAGGATGGTCAATTTACCCCCAAATTGCTCAATTTACCCACTGACTGGGATCAACTTACCCCTAGCCTGGGGTAAGTTGAGTCACATGAACACTTTTTTTTTCTGAGGTCATATTTTCAAGGATCTATGTCATAGGTGCATTCTTATATTTTCAGTTGATAGGCAACATCCCAAATTAACATTAGATGTCTTCGTTTTACTGCTGTCTAAATTTCACTTGCCTGGAGATCCACATAAGTAAAATCTGGCTCATTTTACCCCACTCTCCCCTATTGTAATATTTTGTAATTTTTTTTTTTTGGATGTAACATCAGTTTTCAGTGATTATGCTCAATTAATTACAGATATACTATCCTCCAAAGCAACTCACAATTCAATTCAATTTTATAACGTTTAACGATAGACATTTTCGATAACGATAATCACACCCTCCAGAGTCACCCGTATGAGGATGAGGTTCACCTTTGAGTCTGGTTCCTCTCAAGGTTCCTTCCTCTTCCATTCAAGGGTTTTTTTTTCCTCACCACAGTCACATGAGTCAATTTTCAAAAAGCAGCTTTACGGAAATATATGAAATCAGGAAATGTAAATTTATTACGAACAAGCCATAATAATTAAATGGTGGCAAGGAAAAACTTGCTCAGAGGATCTGAGGAAAAAACCCTGAGAGAAACAAGACTCAAATTGATACTCATCCTCTTTGTGACACGAGATAGTGTAGTTATAAATAATTTCTCTTCTATAAAAGTAATATATATAATATAAATGTAATATAAATATATATATATATAAAACAAAATACTCAAGAACAGCAGGATGTGAAGATTATTATGTAACCTAGCATCTGGTGATGCAACCAAGTAATAAAATGATCATTTCATTGTCATTCCTTCACCATTCACTCCTGATTTGTATGTAAATATCCTTATATTAATGCTGAGAGTTACAACTTTGAGCTCATGTTCATATTGAGTTTGAACACCAATACACTGTGGTAGACAGACAAAGTAACTATAACTTTGTAAGTGTCCAAATATGATTTTCACTGTGTATGTATTTAACTGCTATAACACTGTGTTCATTAACTGTCTTCTGTGTATTGTTTTCTTTTGGTAATGTCTTGTAATTGTTTTGTCTGCACTGTCTTTTGTCCTGCACTGTCTTGTCTGTCTTGTCTTGCACTGTCTTGTCTGTCTTGTCTTGCACTGTCTTGTCCTGCACTGTTTGCACCAGGTTGCACAGATGCACTTTATCTAGGACCACTAACTAAGTCTTTAATATGTTTTATGTAGGACCACGGTCCTGAACAAAAGTTGTCTCATTTCACTGTGTACTGCAACAACATTATATGGCTGAAAAGACAATAAAATCTTCTTGACTTGACTTGACTTGACTAGAGGTGGTAAAGATTCCTGTGAAACATAATGTTTTGGATAATAGTCCTTGATAAGGTGTGCAAGAAAAGCACTTCTGATCACATGATCTTTGCGTTACTATAAACTATAAATATTTTTTTTCTGTATAAGCAGGTCGGGCTTTTAGTTATGGTTTACAATAGGAAGCATATTTCACTCAGTCACAATTAGTCATAAATACAAACACATTTAAATATATCTAATATTAATCTTCTATTTTTGTACGATATTAATCTTTATATTAACCTTTAGTTTTATGTTTGTGTAAAGCTGCTTTGAGACAACGTCGATTGTAAATACAGATAAATTTGAATGGAATTGTACAGGTTTAAACCTGCACAACTTTCAACGCGTTTGATTGGTGTAAACGGTTACGCCCACATCTCTGACGTCATCACCCAGCGCTATTCACCAAAGTCTTTAACGCTTAGTGCTGTCACGTGGGCAGCTTGAACAGCGGAAACTGCGTAACAAGCGTGGCGCTCAGTGTGGTAAACTTCTGGATTTAAAGTTTCAAGTTGTCTGCAGAAGAGAAGCCCAGGGAACCTAACAACATGTCTGCGCAAATAATCAGCGGGAAAGAAGTCTCAGGGTAAGTGAACACTGATAAACACCAGCCTGAAGTGGCAGCTTATGGACATGCACGTGATTCGCTCATCATTACTATCAGAAAATGACCGGATCTTTGAATGTCTGCACTTTTAAACATTTTTGCACTGAATAAAAATAAATAAATAAATAAATAAATAAATAAATAAATAAAGAAAGAAAGCAAAGCAAAGCAAAGCATGAGGGATTGCTTGGAGCACGTGCAGCGCTCGTGCGCGTTTCACTAAATAAGCATCATGTACAAATCAGAAGTGAAATTGTTCACGAGATTTGCATTGAAATGCATTTATACGTATAATAAGATCTGCATTGTAGTCGCTTTTTGTAGGGCTTTTCTTTATTTGACATAATTCTGACATATATTTAATATATAATTTTGACAAATACATGTATGCAATATTTTATATTTATATATATATATATATATATATATATATATATATATATATATATATATATATACACACACACACACAACTCTGACAAGTGAAGATGATCAACTGATAAGATTGTTCATCTTATCTTTAGTAATCTTGCAGTTACATGTTAAACTGATCACATCTGTCCCAGGGGAGGATGATGATCTTCATCATCATCATTCAGCACACTTTAGCTCACTTTGTCTGAAAGTGTGTCAGTAATTAACAGTGGCTGATTTTCTATCATTACAACTCTCACTTTCTTTACTTTCTTATCTAATGATTCTCTTTAAAGTGGTCAGTCCAGGAGTTTGGAGGCATTGTGTAATCCTTTGGCATGCACACTGACCTCTGTGCATGGATTTCTTTTAGATCACTGAGAGATAAGACAGTTATAGCTTCAGTCAAATTGGCTGCATAGTGACTCTGATCAGAGTACAACATCTCTTATACCTCCAACTGGTTGTAATAGTAAAACAAAACAAAAAACCTGCTGATCTCGAGGTGTTTCTGTTCCAGGATTGATCCCCGCATGCGCGCGCACACACACACACACACACACACACACTACTTCTTTCATCTAAAGAAATTCTAAGGTATTCTAGATATTCTATGGTATTTTCCTGATTCTATTTCCTGAAATTTAATAAAAACCCTAGTTTAAACCCTATTTAATACACAGTTCCTCTGGTTGAAGAGATGAATGATGATTAATTACTGATTATCGTGAGCCGTGTACCCTGTGCAATAAACTAGAAAGCTTCACAACTTTAAAACGTTTTCGGATCTTTTTATTCGGTTTCTGTATGATTCCAGTCTACATAGATACACATCGATACACACTGTTGTTTAGTGTCATACGATTTTTATTTAGTCTTTAGTTTGTCCTTAATGTGCACCAAACCTTTCCACTTCCAACCATACTAGACTTGTGACTATGATCACATTTTGGCTGATTATTAAATGTTAGCCAAATTATAAATTGTACTCATGGATGGCACAGACTCAATCCTTTTTTTTATTGAGTCTGAGCCAATCATAAAATACACGATATAAAGATATAATATTGTAATAAACCACACACAAGCATTAAATATGCAAGGGCTGGAATGGTTACCAAAAACCCACGATGTACTACAGCATCCAAAGCTGTATAGCAAATTCCAGCCATATTTCTGTCAGTTCACATTTATTTGTAAAGTTTTACATATCTCGATTTATATTTAGATCCTGTTTACACCCGTCTCCCACACTAGGCTTTAGTTATTTTTTTTTTTTTTTAGAGCTATAGAGCTTTGACATGCATAAATAGTGTGAACTTTAATTAACCATTGATTAAATGTCTAACTAATTATTTAACATGGTGGCCTGCAGCGTTTGGATTATTTCACCTAAATTATTAATTGAATGCACATTTATATTGACGCACTATGGTTTAATCTAATATCTGAATATCAAGACTTGACATTTTGGCCAGAATTGAATTTTTAAATCAATGTTTTTGGTTAAAAGAATTTAAAATTGATTTTAGTTTGAAATGAATGGGGAGGTCTGTAATGAATCTAATCAAAATCACAACAAATTTTATTTGTCACATACACGTACATACAGAGTACAACATGCAGTGAAATGCTTTTTGCATCTGTCCGGTGTTCAAACATAAGGAATGCAATTAGGGATAAAAATAAAACCAAAAGGAGGTAGATAAATAAAAAGGATAAACTATATATAAAAAAACACTATATGAAAATAAAAGTGAAAAATAATGTATATACATAAATGCATATGGTTTAATTATTGTCCTTGAAGTGTCCATGTGCAGTATGGTGTGTGTGTGTATAAGGTGTATAATGTGGTATTGTGCTGTGCAAGTCCAGAGTTAAAGTGACCTAGTGCAAAAAAGGTTGCGCAGAAAAACAGTGAAGATTGACGGAGAGGTCCAGTACTACATCCTGGATGTTTCCTGGTTTAAACTCATAATGGCCTGAGGGAAGAAGCTTCTCCTCATTCTCTCTGCTTTCAAGGAGCGGAAGCGTTTCCCTGAACGCAACAGAGAAAAGACTCCATTGTCTCATAGCTGAGATCTATAATGCGTCGTCATTTATTAACTTATTTTTTTTTTTAATCGGCTGTCTCCAGATTTCTATTTTCCATATGACCTTCGAAGTGGAGATTCAGATAAAACTATGTTTAAAAAACACCACCGACAATGCTGAGCAATGCTTCGTTAAGTCGAACAAGAGCTTACATTCTGAAGAAATATAAAGATATCGTGTGAAATCAGTTTCTCCGATTGATTTCTGTCAGATGAGAGTGGGAGTTGAGAGAGTTAAGCAGATTAAATGATTACGCAATGCAGAGATGAAGCAAGAACCGATTTCTACTATCAGCAGGTAGTCAGATGGCATTGTGGGTAATTTAGGAAGCTTAAAGAGAAAATAGACCAACATGTCTATAAAAGAAGTCGTCGTCTTTACTATTGCTGCAAGTTACATTACATTACAACACGGTGGAATTATTTTCTTCTCAGATCCCAGCTTTGGAGGTTGGGTTCAGAGCTCAGGGTCAGCCATGGTACCATGGGTTAGGGTTAGGGGCCAAACAGCAGTAGTGTTGCAGTGCTGGGGCTTGATCCCCTGACCTTTTCATCAGTGACCCAGAGCCTTAACCATCTGAACCATCAATTTCCTTTAAACTAATAAACAAAAAGCAGAAATGCATTACATAAAAGCTTGGACGTCATTGTAGCTCACATGTTAGTTATGATGAATGATGTGCAGGGAGTTCAGAGTGAAGTTTTCTTTAAAGTTTGATTAAAAATAAATAAATAAACAGTCCTGGTCTGCTTTTAATGCCACTTAAAACAAGGGAATATTTTTTACCTCATTTCTCAGTATGAGAATCATGTCAGGGCTGAATGACTTCCAAAATTTCATTGTTTAAGCTTCAAAATGAATTTATTATTATTATAATTATTATTATAATAATTATTATTATTATTACAATTAATGGATTTTTTTTTCAATTAATGGAAATTATAATATAATTTTTTTTATTTTTAACAACACAGCAAGGTGCGAGAGAGGCTGAAGAAGGAAGTGGAAGAAATGAAGGCTCAGGACCCAAATTTTAGACCAGGATTGGTGGTGTTACAGGTCAGTGGGAACAAGTTAGTTTGCTGTCTCTTGAAACATGCACCTTTTATGGTTGCATGAGTTGTCAACATCATCAGTATTATCATCAGCATCACTATTGCTATGGCTGCTTCAATTTTCATTTATTTAGCTTTTTTGATTAGTTTATTATCCAAAAAACGTGTATATATATATATATATATATATATATATATATATATATATATATATATATATATATATATATATATATATATATATTAATTAGTTTTACATTTTGCTTTAATCCATAGTCAGGTGCACTTTACATCACCGGTATGAAGGTAGGGTTAGGGTTAATTTTTGAGGCTCAACTGATGATTGATTTTAAAGTTTGCTGTGAACATATAACATTCTAGATGCAGAATATTTTGGCTTGAATAAATTATCTATAGTGTGCATATTGGAGTCAACTAAACAGGAGGCTTGGGATTTGCCTCGCTTACATGGCACTATGTTTAATATGAAGTTTAGTCCATTTGATTTAGATGGAAATTCATTTCCATAATCATTTATTTGTAACTCAGCTCTTCACAACACTCGATTTGCTCATTTCACACTCATTTCATTACATCTGTGTTGTAGGTGGGAAACAGAGATGACTCCAACCTGTACATCAGCATGAAGCTGAAGGCTGCCGCTGAGGTCAATAACCTAATCCGCTCTAGCAGTTGAATGTTTGGTGAAGAAATAAGAGTTTGGCACACTCAATAGACTTTTTTCTTTTTCTTTTTTGGATTGAATGTCATTGTAGATTGGAATCAATGCGACGCACACGAGGCTTCCACAAACCGCTACTGAAGAAGAGGTGAGAGAAAATGTTAAGACTCTTAACCAGAACTAAAAAGCAGTTGTTTGTCCTGGAAGCTTGAAATATTTCAGATGCAAAATGTAGTGTTTTTTATTTTTGTATTTTTTATATCAGAATATATTATGCTGCAAAGGATATAAAACAGGGGGTGTCCAAACTTCTCGGGAAAGGGCCGACGTGGGTGCAGGTTTTTTTATTCCAACCCAGTGGAAGCAACACCTGAGTCTACTGAAAGCCAAGATCATCTGATTAAACAGGTGAAATAAGTTGTGACTCCTGCTTGATTGGAATAAAACCTGCACCTTCGCAGGCTCTTACTGGAACATTCCTGTTATAAAACTTTGTTGGACTACAGAGTTCGAATCCTAGGGCCATAAAGCTGCCACCCCGTAAGGCCCTTAACCTTCAGTTGTTTTATAAATGAGATGTATAAAGCTGTATAAATGAGACGTATAAATGTAAGTCACTCTGCCAAATGTCATTAATGCTAAAGCTACAGGGAAGTGGTAGCTCAGTGGTTGAGATCGAAAAGCCTCTCAAAAACACCAAGCTGCCACTACCGGGCTTTTAATAAAAACCGTTATCTTCATCTGCTCATTTGTATAAATGAGGAAAAAGAAGGATAAGTGCATTTGCTAAATGCCATGAATGTAAATATATTTGTCGTCTTCGGTCTGGCACATCGGGCAAACGCGCTTTCTCAGGTCCTGCAATGCATCACAGAGGTCAATGAGAACAGCAGTGTGCACGGGCTCATAGTGCAGCTGCCTTTGGACTCCATTCATCGCATCGACACTGAGAAAGTCACCAACGCCGTGGCTCCAGAGAAAGACGTAGATGGGTAATTAACTCTGAGATTTATTCAAGGCTTCGATTCGGTATCATAACTGAATAATGTCTGAATTTGATAAGAAAATGAACAAGGATATTTTTTCTTTAGTTTGACTAGCATTAACGCAGGCAAACTAGCTCGGGGTGACCTTGGAGACTGCTTCATTCCCTGCACTCCCAATGGCTGTATGGAGCTCATTAAGCAGACGGGTCAGTGTGCCGTCTTCCGTTTTATAACATGCCTCATTCATCACTCTTTAGTATTGTTATGTGTAAATCTTTCCATATCGTTTTAAGAAATTTCTCTTGGAACTGACATGACAAAGTCTACAGAGATTTAATGCATTAAAGCAAAAATGTCGGTGTAGTTGATTAACGTGAAGCTTTTCCACAGGCGTCACTGTGGCAGGAAAAAGGGCTGTTGTGGTTGGTCGCAGTAAGATTGTGGGTGCACCGATGCATGACCTCCTGCTCTGGAATCATGCCACTGTCACCACCTGTCACTCAAAAACTGCTGACCTGGCTGCTGAGGTAAAAATCTAAACACATCACTAAAATATACTTCATGCCTTTTGTCTGCAACAAAAAGACAACAAATGCAGTTATTTGCTGAGAAATAGGCACATAGAGCACTTTATACATTCGCAGCTCAAACAGTGGTCAAAACAAGCCTGGTGGCCACTTAAGTTGTAAAGGCTTTGGGCTGTTAATCGGAAGGTCAGGGTTTAATCCCCAGCACTGCCAAGCTGCCACTGTTGGGCAATTGAGCAAAGCCCTTAACCCTCACTGTATCATAGCTGTCCCTGTGATACAAACCCCAACCTCCTCAGTTAGGATATATGAAGAAAAGATATAGCGATAATAGTCTTGTATGCGTATCTGCTTCTCATAGTCCTGACTTTTTGTTGTCTATACTATTAGCATCTCAACTCCCTCACAAACTAAAGCTACATACTGACCAACACCTGACATTTAAAAGATGAGTGTTACTGAGCTGACTCAGTCCTGCTTTTCACCACTGAAATCTTTAAAGTCAATAATACTTGACATTTTTATTAAAGCAAGTTATGAAGACACAGTAACAGCCCAGTTTTCTGCTAGAATCTGTGACATAGTGGCATTTTTGGTAATTATCTTAATCAACCATTATATAATTAGACAAAGAGCGAGCGGAATTGGAGGAACGTCTAAATACCAAATTATTTCAGATAAACCCTGTAGTTGGAAAGATATTCATCAGCCGCATTAAATCTAGACATGAGCACAAGGTGCCCTAAAGGCCACGCTAGTCATGAGTATATAATGAAGGAATAAACAAACACCAAAATGTCAGTCAACACTCCTTTGACTCTAAATCAATTGTTTTTGGTTTGTCCTGTTTTTATTGTCCGGACACAGTGCCTTTTATTTGGACAAACTAAGCCTCAGGAAACTTTTACAACTTTTTATTTTTATACAAAAAAAAAGGCTGCTCCTTGTGTTTTTTTTTTAAAACTTCTTTGCAAACTATATATGGTTCATGATCTGGTAATATGATGTAATCAAAGATAAATGTTGCTGCATATCGTGGCAATGCAACATGATGTAGCGACTGAAATATTGTCACGCAAGCCTGATTTCCATTATTATTAATGCAGAAATGACCGAGCACTCAAGTTATGGACATTTGTTGTATCTCAGGTGGGAAAGGCGGACATCTTGGTGACCGGAATTGGGAAAGCAGAGATGGTGAAAGGCGAGTGGGTGAAGAAGGGTGCTGTAGTCATCGACTGCGGCATTAACCATGTTCCAGGTGAGTTTAGACAGTTTTTCCAGAGTGAGCTTCTCATCACCTTAACCATCCGGTAGCATGAAGGTCAATGCCTGAGCTCTGGATCAGAAAACTTTTGCCCTATTTTTAGGAGATTGTGAATTAGACTCCTTCAACCAGGGGTGTTTTTAGATTTTGTTCAGTACTGGGGACGGGACACTCAAAAAATTTTACAAAAGTACTTTGAAATTTGTCAGGCAATAAATGCAAAATCAGCAGCAAAGCATTCAATTCTGGTGACTTGGATGATAGTATAGTATTTATTTATGTTTGTTTTTATTTTCTCAAATCCACTTCTAGGATTTTCATGAGTTAACTAACTAACTAACTAACTGATTAACTAACTCAAAAGAACAATTTTACTGATGTCTAATTCACATGGCAGAATGGCTGATAGAAGAGATAAGCAAGCATTCATGGCATCATTGGGATCAAGGTTTTCGTTGGGGAAAGTGTCGGGAGGAGGAGCACAGTCAGTAGTGCGGCATACGATTGTGACATCAGCCGAAGAGAAAATATCCTGCACATTTTTTTTCAATCAGATTTTTTAGATTTTAAGTACTTATCATGGAAATGATATTTTGACATGTAACTACTGTAATCTAACTTATGAGGCAATGATTTAAGTACTGGGCTGTAAATAGTGTCTAGTGACTCTTCTGCCTCAAGCACAAATTCTTGAACAACATTGCAACTAAAGATTAAGTCAGAACTACTTCATTCATTTCATGGGACTCCCATCGGACTCCATTTACTGCAGTCTCCGATTTTTGAAAGCCAATGTCGACATATAAAATCACCAAAACAAACACACCCCTAACCCAAATGGGTCCCACCCCTGTATTGAATGCTCTGCCCACACATACATGCGTAACCCAGGCAACTAATGGAAAGAAATGTGTCTATCATAGCTGAAGGGAAGAACAGAGAACAATATGATTGCAGATAAACAAGCAAAAATGACACACAAGCATAATCATGCAAAGGACGTCATATATTAGTTCTGTGTACCAAAGCAAAACCAAAGTTACTCACCTATCGAGAAGGAAAAAAGCGCCTCGGCGTCTTAAGTAAAGTTGGCCGCATATTCACAGATTGGAGTTTCCTGAGTCAATAACTCCTGAGCTAAACGCTGTTGTGAGTTCAAATCCCAGGTCCACCAAGCTGCCACTGTTGGGACCCTGAGTAAAGCCTTTAACCCTCAGTCGCTCAGTTACATACAAATGTAAGTCGCTCTGGATAAGGGCTTCTGCCAAATGCCATAAATGTAAGTTGTCAACTCTTACCGAAAATGAGCTGGCTTAGACTCTCTGAGGTGCCTCACATCAAAACAAAAAACGTTTTAATCTTTTCACAGACAGCACCAAGGCAAGTGGAAAGCGGGTTGTAGGTGATGTTCACTTTGCTACTGCCAAAGAGCAAGCAGCCTTCATCACTCCAGTACCAGGGGGAGTCGGTCCCATGACTGTCGCCATGCTCATGCAGGTAGATTTGCTGTTTTCCATCTCCTGTTTTATTACACTGTAAACACTGTTAGCATGAGCTTTTTGATGGATTGATTTTTTTTTCTCTCTCCTTAGAATACCATACTGAGTGCCAAGCGCTTCCTTCAAGCACATGAACCAGGAAAATGGAACATCTCTTATACCAAGCTTAACTTGCAGAGACCTGTACCGAGGTTTGACCATTTCACTCTTTCACACTAAATCAGTTTTATACACTTTTGGTTGAAGGTTGATCGTATGCGTCAGACAGTAGTGCCAGTTTAAATTCCAATCGCAGGTTTATATTAATGCATTCGGTTTTCTACGTTATCGTTTCTATAGTAACAGCTTACATATAGACATTACATACAATGAATTGTTGATCATTAACGAATAAAAACGTAGAACGGTTGATGTAGTGAGGCTTGTGACGGTCTGTATTTTCAGAACATTGGACATAAATACATGTGACTTTCAGTGCCTCCTGCTTTTCCTTATTTTTTTTTTATTGTTGTGGACAAAAATGCTTAAATCTATTGTGAATTTCTTCAAAATTTGTTATGCAAACCTTTTTGAATTGGTGAAATTGCCAGCACTGGTTTCTTCTTTTAAACCTCTGCCAGTGAAGACATAAGTAATCACTTCCTATGACCTCTGTACTCATGTTTGACATACGTGACTCTAAAAAACGATCAGAAGTGTGTAACTGTCTGTCGTTTTTACCATGGAGTGTGTTTCTTATTTTGTCTCTCTCTCTCTCTCTTTTACTCTCTCTTTCTCTTTCTATCTGCCACAGTGATATTGTTATCTCCCGCTCTGGCATCCCTAAGCCCATTGACCGTCTGGCCAGAGAGATCGGGCTGCTGTCAGACGAAGTAGAGCTCTATGGCAAGACCAAGGCTAAAGTCCAGCTGGAAACTATCAATCGATTGAAATCTCAGGCTGATGGCAAATATGTGGTTGTTACTGGGTAAGAATTTTTTTTTTTTTTTTTTTAACATTTTAAAATATTCAGCTAATATCTGTGTTGCCAGTGACCACAAAATCACCTGCCCTTGACTTATTTATTTATTCATACATATTTATTTCAATATAATAATAATAATAATAATAATAATAATATTTTTATTTTTTCCCTTTTATTTAACCTTGTTTTTGTCAGAGTTTTGCTTTACACGGATGTTTTCATATATAATGTGCTTGACATACTGAAGACCATATTATGGCTGATGCAACTGTGTTCTTTTGACTTTAATGTTAATGTTAAAAATAAAATATTATTGTGTGTGTATATATGTGTGTGTGTGTAAGTGTATGTATACACATACACACACACAATTATATAATGCAATTTTCTAATTGCATTTCATAGCTTAGCTTTGTTCGCATGTTGAACGCTTGAATTAAAATGGTCCACTTTAAATGTAATTACAGTCCTTAAATTTTCAGATTTATTTATTTATTTATTTATTTATTTATTTATTTATTTATTTATTTGTAGAATTACACCTACACCCCTGGGCGAGGGGAAAAGCACCACTACAATAGGGTTAGTGCAGGCTCTTGGTGCTCACCTCAAGCGCAACGTGTTTGCCTGTGTGCGCCAGCCATCTCAAGGCCCCACGTTCGGCATTAAAGGTGCGTCACATGGTCATGTTGCAGGATCTGCTTCTCAATGTCTCAGCACTCAACACTACGTATTTTCTTCCTGTCTGTAGGTGGTGCGGCTGGAGGAGGCTATTCTCAGGTCATTCCCATGGAAGAGGTAACAGCGAACACATTTAAACACTTACAGATTTCTTCATGAACGTCATTAATGATGTGAAGCTTCTGTCATCCAAGCTACAGTGAATTAGTATTTACTCCAATAATGAAGTACTAGATTTATTAGATCAATTATATACTAGTTAAATGCTAAATATTAGAAGCACTGTATTAATATAAACCTATGATTTGAATGTCTATTCCATTTATCACTATTACACTATGATCAGAGTTGCAGTTATAGAAAATCTATGAATTCATGACTTCTCAAGGGTAATGTTAAAAAAAACCTTTAATACACGCTGAATTTTCTGTCGGTTTTAGTTTAATCTTCATCTCACTGGAGATATCCATGCCATCACTGCTGCAAACAACCTGGTGGCTGCTGCTATCGATGCTCGCATGTTTCACGAAGCCACTCAGTCCGATAAGGTAAAGAATTCTGCAGGTATAGTTACTGAGAAAGCGTCTGTGTGGTATAAGACCGGGGCAATATGACAATCTAATTTATCTGTCACTGATGTGTTTTTTTTTTTTTTTTTTTTTTTTAAATGGCAAATGCAAACTTTATATATACTTTTATATGGTTCTGAAAATTTGTATAGAATCTTTAAAAATGTGAACTGTTAATGTTTAGTAAAAGTGTCATCCATCAGATAACACAACTGGCAGTTGTCATCCATCAGATAACACAACTGGCAGTTGTCATCCATCAGATAACACAACTGGCAGTTTGCTACAAAACCTGTATTGTTGCATCTCTAATGTGGGCTTGATTACCCCTCCGCCCTGAGTGTCTGCACCTGTGTCTGTCTGTCTGTCTGTGCGCCTGTGTCTGTCTGTCTGTCTGTGCGCCTGTGTCTGTCTGTATCTGTCTCTCTCACTCACTCACTCACTCATTTTCTACCGCTTTATCCGAACTTCTCGGGTCACGGGGAGCCTGTGCCTATCTCAGGCGTCATCGGGCATCAAGGCAGGATACACCCTGGACGGAGTGCCAACCCATCGCAGGGCACACACACTCTCTCATTCACTCACGCATTCACACACTACAGACAATTTTTCCAGAGATGCCAATTAACCTACCATGCATGTCTTTGGACCGGGGGAGGAAACCGGAGTACCCGGAGGACACCCCCGAGACACGGGGAGAACATGCAAACTCCGCACACGCAAGGCGGAGGCGGGAATCGAACCCCGACCCTGGAGGTGTGAGGCGAACGTGCTACCCACTAAGCCACCGTGCCCCCCTGTCTCTGTCTGTGTAGGATAAAAAAAACGGATGGTTTGATATAATCTTGTCAAATTATCGTCCTCTAATGTAGCATAATGTAATTTTCTAATTGCAAACTCAATAAATCGTAACATTCATACTGTGTTCTGTGTCTGTGATTCATTCAGGCCCTCTTTAACCGTCTGGTGCCATTAAATGGAGGCCAGAGAACATTTTCCCCTGTGCAGATCAACCGACTCAAAGTATGAAAGACTTTAAACTGTACTTCTCGTATATATCTCATACTCAGGATCTTTTACCTGTGACAGCTCTGATTGTGTGATTTAACAACAGAAACTGGGTATAGAGAAAACTGATCCATCTACACTAACGGAGGAAGAGATCACTCGCTTCGCCAGGCTGGACATCGACCCTGAATCGATCACCTGGCAAAGAGGTCCGGATTAACTGTAGGCTCTGAACTGACTGCTGTGTTAAAATCCAAACATCTCTTTTTAGATTTATATCTTTTGTTGTTTTTTTCTTCTTTCCCCTGAGTGCAGTGTTGGACACAAACGATCGATTCCTTCGGAAGATCACCATTGGTCAGAATCCCACCGAGAAGGGCTTTACCAGAACAGTAAGCAATATTCTACATAGATTGTTGTATAAGGTTGTATCACACTGGGGACTAATACTAATGAATAAAGTGGCTGTTCTCGAGCTGGAAACCTATGTGTGTTCTGTAGGCTCAGTTTGACATCACGGTGGCCAGTGAGATCATGGCGGTGTTGGCTCTCACCAGTAGTGTGGAGGACATGAGGCAGAGGCTGGCTAAGATGGTGGTGGCTACCAGTCGCAGCGGTGAACCCATCACCACAGAAGACCTGGTCAGTGATGCGGATCCAATACAATCCATTTGAAATCATCTATTCTGCAGCTGTTTCATGTCATTTCTTTTTTTATTTTATTTTACTTGTTTGTTCCAGTGAAAGAGAGAGGGATTTGCAAGAGATCCATCAAATGTGTATATTTATATGTGGTCAAAATTCTAATGAATTTCTATGTATATGCAGTGTAGCTCAGGTATTTGTGTATGGAGCACTAGCTGTTCTACTTGGTTTCATTTACTTTGGAAACAGTAGGTCAATTCGGATGCCCGAGATGAACACGTTATGTGTCTGAGCTATCCAGTAGGTTCTGTAGTTACGCTTTAGAGCAACTATTAAAATAAAATCTTTACTCCCTACTGACTGTTTGCAACAGAAACACGCTGTCACTTATACACGCTGCATACTTATACATGCTGTCTTATGTAGCTTCTGAAGGGCAGTACTAAATTTGTGAAACAAAAGATCTGCAAGGCATAATATGTAGATCAATACCCCCACGTGAAAATTACAGATCTTACTCTTACTTTGTCAGGCAGAACAGGAAATAAGCTTTCCCATGCTAATGAACTGTTGAACAGTCCAGCTCTGCTTTATCTTCTCTCAATCTCTTTTCAGGGTGTGTGTGGAGCGCTGACTGTGCTAATGAGAGATGCCATCAAACCCAACCTTATGCAGACCTTGGAGGTGTGTCTCTGTCGGTCTCTGTCTGTCTGTCGGTCTCTGTCTGTCTGTCGGTCTCTGTCTGTCTGTCGGTCTCTGTCTGTCTGTCGGTCTCTGTCTGCGTGCGTGCGTGCGTGTCTGCGTGCGTGTTTTACATTTACAAATATAATAGTTCAATTTAAGCAAAGAGTATTTAAAAAAAAATTATATATACATAATTAATAGGAGTTCATGATTCATATCTGAAATAAAATAAAACCCCCCACTGCAAAATATTAAAGGATAAGACGGAAGAAGGCTGCAAGCTCCAAGGCTGTTTCTCTCTAGAGTATTTTTTGTTATTCTAAGCGATTTGATGAAAAATGAGATCAGCCTATGGGAGAATTAAATTTTGGGTGTATATTAAACCTTTTTTTTTTTTTTTTTTTTTTTTTAGCCCTTTTAACATTACCCTCTGTTTTTAAATATAACTTCCATATTGCAGGACATCAGACACCATTTTTACTCCACGCTTCTTACTCCTAGCTTCAGGATAAAAAATATGAAAATAAGCAGAAAGCACACAGTGAATTGTTTGCTTTTTCTTTGGTATAAATGATGCCCTCAGGTCTTTTTTTGTGCTTAGACAGGAATAAAAACTTAAGCTCTAACAGAAAAGTGATTAAGGTGATGTCATGTGTCTGTCTCAGGGAAACCCTGTGTTTGTTCACGCTGGGCCTTTCGCCAACATCGCCCATGGGAACTCCTCTATCCTGGCTGATAAAATCGCTCTGAAGCTTGTAGGACCTGAAGGATTCGTAGGTATGACAGATAAACTTACTGGCAACATTAACATCTTCCTGTGATGCCAACATTCATCTTTTAATAATATGAGCTAGTATTACAAACAGCACTGTTGTGTATCTTGACTTAAGCTGTTTTCTCGTGATCTTGATTTATTATCTTGTGACATTTTTTGTGGAAGTTATCAATCACCTGATCAAAGTAAAAGCGAATGCAATCATCCATGACTACTTGCGCTGTTCTCGTTGCAAATCTTGTCGTTGTCAAATCTGTAACCAGTTGTTCTGGGGGGAGAAAAAAAAAAGTCTATTAAAAATCTATAAATAAAATCTGTTACTCTATTAATATCATTACTTAAATCTTTTTTTCAGATGCCGTCATATGTGTTTTGCACCAAAGACACCCAGGGCTTTACATTTTTTTTTTATAAGTGTTTGTGTTTTTAAGGGCAATATTTTAATAGAAAAGTGTTAAAAAAAAAAAAAAAACCTGTTTTCTCACAACTTCGTGTTTTACACCGAAAGAAAATGAAATGAAAATGGGTGTAATAATAATAATAAGCCTATTTTTATCAGCACTATAGAGCTTTTTATTCCGGAAATTTCCACCAACACGGCAGAATTCAATAATTCAGTGTCTTCTTTCTTTCTGGCAGTAACTGAGGCAGGCTTCGGCGCAGACATCGGCATGGAGAAGTTTTTTAACATTAAGTGTCGTAACTCTGGGCTGCGGCCTCACGTGGTGGTGCTGGTGGCCACAGTCAGGGCGCTGAAGATGCACGGGGGCGGACCGACGGTGAGAAGGAGCTCTTATTCAAAACCAATTAGTGTGATTTTACTTTCTAAAACAAGGCTTTCTAATTCTCTGCCCCGTGTCTCACTTAATTCTATTGTCTGGTTAGACCTTATTTTAATTCCTACTGTTTCTGTGAATTTGTTGTGTATTTTAACTTTGTTACTCATGTACAATATGTATTTCTTGAGTGCTTGTAGAAACCACCTACAGTTATTGTGATTTGTAGGTCGGGGGGGACGGGGGTTCAAGCTCTCATTTTTATTACTTTTTTTTTTTTTTGCCTAGTGTCTAGGCAGTACTGTTGTACCTGCTAGGTTCAACTTGAGTCCTTGACGTCTAAACCTACAGTTATCACATCTGTGGTACAGCACATGTATGCTTTCTTTAAGACAATGAAACTAAAGAGATTTGTTTTAGAATGATTAGACATAATAAACAACAACAACAAATGGAATGCTTTGCTTTCATCAGTGACCACTGTTAACCACCCTGAAGTGTAGGTAATGATTAGTGCTCCCAGTATGGAAGGAGGTTTTATTAGATTATCTATATTAGTACAATTTCTTAGGATTTCTATTTCTGTTACTTGTAGAAATAACTTGGAAGGTGCATAGAACATGATTAAAAAAAGAAAGAACAGATTAAGCCGTGCCTTTAGCAAATGACTGCTTGTCTGTGCTTGGATGTGCTTCTTTACTCCTTTTGACTTATCAAGCCTCCTGATTCTTGTACAAGATCCTGGTGGTGGAGCATTGAGAGTGTTGGTTATCTATGGGGAAGTGAATTAGAAGAGTTAGTAAAGATACCAAATGCACATTTAATTGGCTTGAAATGGACTTAAATTGTTGTTGGAAACGTAGCTCAAAGATACTAGAAGTTGGTGTATGACATTGTGGGTTGATTTGCATATTTGTTTATTCATCATGATCATTTGCATATCAAATTAAAATTAAGAGTGAATATAAGAAGGAAGTTTATTCTCTCTCTAGCGCACACTCTTTAGCATGCTATCTCTCTCTAGCGCTCTTTCTCTAGCGCTCTCTCTCTCTAGCGTGCGCTCTCTCTAGCGTGCGCTCTCTAGCACTCTCTCTCTCTCTAGCGCGCGCTCTCTAGCACTCTCTCTCTCTCTAGCGTGCGCGCTCTCTCTCTAGCGCTCTTTCTCTAGCGCTCTCTCTCTCTCTTGAGCGCTCTCTCTCAATCTCTATCTTTCTCGATCTCTATCTCTATCAAAAATGAGAGAAAAAAAAGCTATCAATATCTGTCATTATATTCTTATTGGATTAATTTTTAATTCCTCCTGACATGCTGGACATGTTGGCAACAAATAGGTTGAAATATCAAAAAGAAAATTGCTCTCTGGCTTGACTGCGGTGTATCTGAATCGTGTATATATTTATCTCTAGGTCACAGCCGGCATGCCTCTTCCAAAGGACTACATAGAAGAGGTGATGATCTGTCAGTTCTTCTGTCTGGAACAACTTGACTTCTGCATTTCATATCTGCATTGTCCTTTAAACAAGTATTGTATAGAAGTATAACACGTGTCTAGTACTAGACCTAGAATTAGATATTAGTTCTAAATAAAGTGGTGTTGATTCTGTCTCATGTGGTTTGTGGTCTTCTAGAACCTGGAGCTGGTGGAGAAAGGCTGCAGCAACCTGAGGAAGCAGATCGAGAACGCCAAGCACTTCGGGGTGCCAGTTGTTGTAGCAGTCAATGCTTTTAAGTAAGAGACTATGCATGCATGTTCATTTATTATAACACGTAGACCACACGCTACACCGAAGAGATTTTATTACATTGAAGATTATTGTTTGATTTAGTAATAATTCTGGATTCTGATTGGTCAGGAGCGGTTGATTTTTATTTATTGAAAAAGCGCAGCATGGCTCTGGCTCGAATCCAGAAAGGTTTATAATGAAATGCGTTTGTTTCCGTAGCAACAACTTGCACACAGATTTGTATATTGGGTGATCCTCATAATCTGAGGTTAATAAGAGATGAAATATAAGAGAGACCCTTCTGGCACCGCCGAGAGTTGCAACCTTTCCCGCGG
This sequence comes from Tachysurus fulvidraco, assembly GCF_022655615.1. Taxonomy (NCBI): domain Eukaryota; kingdom Metazoa; phylum Chordata; class Actinopteri; order Siluriformes; family Bagridae; genus Tachysurus; species Tachysurus fulvidraco. Next base: position 7,363,772 of record NC_062529.1, read on the forward strand.
CTACGTGTGTGCTTTGCTCTTTTTGTGGATATGGATATTTACACGCCGAAACTCGTTTATCCAAGAAAACAACTTGTGAATTTCCCACTGGGATGAATAATGCATCTATCCATCCATCTGTCTATCTATCCGTCCATCCGTCCTTCCATCAGCTTTTTAACATGATGACACTTTGTTATACTGGAAACTCGATCCAAAAATCGTTCATTTTTCATAGAAAGATCCACGGCTGTTGTTCGAAGAACATCTCTTCAATTCCAAATGCAGAAAGAACATAGTATCAAGCCACAGTTAGGTAGTTGGTGATTTTGTGGACTTTCAGAGAAATAAAACCCATCATCTAATTCATAAACACATGATGGTTAATACATCAGATTGTTTGGAAGGAAAGTCCAAACCTTCGGATCACCAACTTTACTATATTAGGGGCACAAATCGACCTTGGTTTTAAAAGCTCCAAGTAAATTATTCCAATTTTATTTGTATAATGGAAATTGACACAAAGCAGCTGGAAGAATATTAAAATTCGGAATAAAAATGAGAGAGTTTTATATTTAAATGTATATTTATCCCAATGAACAAGCCAGAGGCAGCAGTGGGGAAGATAACTGTCTGAGTCATCAATAATATTAAAAATAATAAATGTAATAGAGTAATAAAAAAGGACAGGAAAAAAAGTATTCAAATTACATGAGGAAATGTTACACCGGTCACAGATCTCGTCAACGTTAACCTGTGTAATATTTTCGACTATATGAACCTTGATATGTTTTGTGTTTGTTTGCATTCTTTAGACTGCCAAATAATAGTTTTTGCTTATTATAGGGAATAAACGTCAAATGAAGCTTGAGTGTGAACGTTCTCTCTCTGTGCTCATGTACAGGACGGACACTGATGCTGAACTCCATCTGATCTGTGAGCTGGCTAAACAGGCAGGAGCTTTTGACGCCGTGCGCTGCACTCACTGGGCAGACGGGGGCGCTGGAGCCACGGAGTTGGGAAAAGCCGTGCAGAAAGCGGCAGAGGAACCCAGCAACTTCAGCTTCCTGTACGACACTGAGGTAGTATCAGTCACACTTTCATCACATCTGCTGTACTTCACTGTATATACGTTAGGTGTCCACTTTGTTAGGAACTTCATGCAGGTAATTTTTCAGCCAATTATATCACAGCAGCTCATTGCATCGCCATGAAGTCTCCATTCCGATGTTTGATGTGACCATTAACCGAAGCCCTTGATCCGTATCTGCCTGATGTTGTGCGTTGTAAGTCACGTCAATGTATAAAGTGCTCTCTATTGCATTTCCATAGTTGCCTATCGTTGATAAGATCAGAATAATTGCACAGAAGATTTATGGAGCAGATGATGTCGAGCTCCTCCCAGAAGCCCAGCGTAAAGTGGAGCTATACACCAAACAGGTAAGACGTACAGTACAGTATCGCAGGGTTATGCCTTGTGCTAGCACTTAGAGGCCTGGCTTCAGCTCCAGCATCCTAAGAATTCTTTAAAAAATCAGTAGATGTAATGACCTGATGTAGTTCAGGAATACTTTGTGAAAATGTTAGTGTTTGAGTTATAGCTACCAGAGTGTTTGTCCTATTTGTCATTTATTTAGCTGTTTAGGTTTAAGGACCTTGCCCAGTGCCGCTTTTTGCACCTTGAGACCTTTAGAAGTTTGTCATAACCACTGAGCTTCCAACACCAACATATTTTATCGGCCTAAACGTTTGTGGATTTCTGGCCATAACACTTCCACAATATGTATAAGCCGTTCAGCCACAAGAGAATTAGTGAAGTCCGACCCGGATGCTGATGTCAGGTGAGGAGCTCCGGGGTGCAGTCAGCATTCCAATGCATCCCAGATGTCTTCAGTGAGTTTGAGGTCATGGCTCCATGCAGACACTCAAGTTCTTCCAATCCGAAATGAATGGGTCTGTGCACAGGGTCATTGTCATCCTAGAACATGTTTGGCTCAAGTGAAGAGAAAGTAGCATTCATACACATCCTATATAATTGTGTGCTTCCAGCTTTGTAGCAGCAGTTTGGGGAAGAACGTCATGGTCCAGTGTCCACCAGCTTTTGGATATCTTAGGGCTTTTCATACTACGTTTTAACCCAGATTATCATCATTCTAAACCCTGATTTTAACCTCAGCTAGAAAAATTATCCACACTCATTACTGTGGTATTAGAAGATCCAATCAGCAACCGAACAGCGTGTGTATCATATCTCATATATATATGAAAACCAGAACCTAGCAACACTTAACAAAAACCAGGGTTTTTCCTGGGTCAAAATTTGTCTTCGGTGGTGCCTGACCGACATGGTCATCCACACACAGCATAATTTTAGTGTCATTTTAAAAATAATAGTGTAATTTTTTACCATATAAAATTTCAAAAATTAGCAGCTAGCTAGCAACAGCTTGCTTTGTGCTTTGATCTAGTTTCATCTTACTCCAGTCTAACTTTAAACTAAATGATTTTATAGGTAATTTACTACACATTGTCATAGGCCTATACACACTGTGAATTATTAAGGCTAACTTTTACTAAACACTCTTGCTAAATGGGGTAAGCACACTTACTTTCTCATTTCAGATCTAAGTAGTAATGATTTCTAAGTAGTAATGATTTGTTATACACCGATTCTGACACTGACGGCCAACCAATTGCTTTAACCATTCATTATAACGAATCGGCTCAGGAGTCATTAGGTCGCGAATCGGACATCGATTTTAGGACATCGCGAAAGCTGTGCTCGTTCTCTCCGTCAGTAACCTGCTTCACTCACAAAACCCAATTACAGATCAAATAAGGCTTTGGCGGGACAAAAAATCGTTTTGGCGGCCGGCAAAAAATGTTCAATGAAGGAAAAACCCTGAAAAGGACTCGGTGGCGTCCATTCGGAAAAACACTGCAAAAGTGTGTGGCATAGCGAGGGAAAAAAATAAAAAATAGAGGGAGTTGGATATCACCGTACACCTGCTTTGCTAAAGCTTAAAAAAAGCCCAAAAAAGATAACAAAACCTGCTCCGGTGCAGCACAGCTGACCTTTTATTTTTATTCTCGCCGAAGTATGAGATAAGCTGCTATTTAAACAGGTTGTACGCTGTTTTTATCCAGTCATGTTTGTAGACTGCGTAAACATGTAAATAAAAACATTAAGCCAGGGGTTAGGAATGTACAGTATGACAGGGCAGATTGTGAATAGTCGAGATTCATATGAGCACTGATATAGGATAATTATAGTCTAGAAAAGGAACTGTTTTTACTGTGAAACGTCCCGTAGTGTCATACATTGGCCTGGATTTAAGTTTTTCTAAACCTGCTACATTAACGAGACGTAATTAATATGAAGCTACTTGCAGGTCATGTGATGACAAAGTTCCTGTAAATATGGAGAAAACTACATTCAACCAGTAGAACAGCAAATAAAGTTGCTGGTTAAAACTAGTGTCTGACAATAAATCCAAAGTTCTAATCTAATATACTCATGATTTGGACATATACCCAGCTTCAGACATCGTGTTTACAGGATGACAGTTGAGGGTGGAGAGCATCAGAGTCAGAACTGCTTAAGGAAAGGTGTTTTTACTCTGTGTTAAATCAGATCATTTAGTCATATGATGGGTGAAATAATTGGACATCAACACGTGTACAGACAAATGTATGAAAAATCTGATTACGATTATGCTTCTAAAGAGTATTTGTTTCTTTCTTTGCAGGGTTTTGGCAATTTGCCCATCTGCATGGCAAAAACCCATTTGTCTCTTTCTCACGAGGCTGAAAAGAAGGGTGTGCCCACTTGCTTTGTCCTGCCTATTCGTGATATTCGTGCGAGTGTTGGCGCAGGGTTTCTCTACCCGCTAGTTGGCACGGTGAGCACTTCCACAAGTCTGTCACTGATTCTCCCTTAACTTCACTTCTCTGTATTTAGCTGAGGAAAACTAGCAAGCCTTTAGCATTTAGTTTTGTACCTCCTGTTGGGAAATTTAGAGTATTGACATTAAAGGAAGCATTTTATTTCTCCCGGACCGTAGCAGATGCAACCAACGCAAATATTTTTTTAATTTATAAGTCACACCATGTGGTTAATGTTGCGGAACAGGTTTGTTCCCATCGTTACTTACAGTAATGCGGTTATAACCAGTCTCCAGACTTTTGAATTCGCCACCCTGGTGAATTTGTGTTCATCTTACATCACCACACATGCATGAAGAACACAGCACGACTCACCTTATATTCATTTATTTATCATTAGTTTGCTGTAATTATGCTCAGTAAACCGTCTCACCTCTTCTGTGTCCCACCTCGTCCCCCTGCCACTCATGCTACATGCTGTGTTATGGAAACTAATGATGTCATCAGCTGACACCTAAATGAGTTGTGTTCACGTTCATGGGAATCGGAGCACAGTTCCACTGCAACCAAACTTGCACAGAGTCCTACAGTCAGTCTCGGGTTGAGTATCGCAGTGCGTTTCCTGGTCCGTGTGACAGCTTTCACCTTCCCAATATTTCCCGTGAACAAATCCCAGTGAAAGTTACTATAGAAACCGATAGATAACAACCTGAATCAGTGCACTAATACAAACTCGTGAATTGCAGTCAGCGATATCGTAAGATCTTCTGTTCTAATAACCAATCAACCGGTTAGAATGAAGAATTCAATGGTGTTCACTTATTTATGTTCTTTTCTCACTTCATGCTTTTCCCGATACAGATGCCCACCATTCCAGGCCTCCCAACTCGCCCCTGTTTCTACGACATCGATCTGGACCCAGTGACCGGAGAAGTCATCGGCCTCTTCTAACAGACGCTGGACTGATTCCCCACTTCTAAATAAATAACCCCTGTAATGGTATAATTGCAGAGGAGTAGAATCAATAGAGTTTTTCCTGAACGCTTCATAGTTTCATGTTTGATGTAAATGCCTTTCTATTTGTTGGATCAATAATGCAGATATAGTGATTCAGGTTTTTTGTGTGTGGTAAGTGGAATCATTACAATATATAGTTACTAAAGCCCTTTTTACTGGAGGTGCTTTGAGTAATTGTGTTACGTACAGTTAGCCGACACAAGGTAAGAAGCACGAGTGTGTGAAAAACAGAGTAGGTCAGTCACGGCTAGTCGTAATATTCTTAAAAAAAAAATAGAAATAAAATTGCGACATTGGAAATTAATTTAATCTGGTCGAATATGGAGTTCAGTATTCTGAGAGGGTGGAGCATTTTGTCATATTAACGACTACTGGCAACATGCATAATACTGCACGATGGGATTGTTCAATAAAGCTGTGATAAAGTAACAAAGTAATGATTCCACAAGAAAACAGAAGGAAAATTGAAACCGCATTTTTTTTTCTTTTTTTTTTTTTTCTTACCTATAGCATTCCTTCCAAGGTACACTACATGATGAATGAGCCACTGTATTAATTGTACATTTCACTCACAGGCCAGGTCCATTACTGTACATATCAGATCAAAGTCTTTATGTGGTACTGATGATGATTTGATGACTAAACCAGAAATTATGGGACATGCCCCCTGTTTTTTTCTATACAAACTCATTAACATGCAGTTTTATCATTTAAAGAACTTAGGAATTGTAAAGAGTTTGTAATCTCTACGATGTCTTAAGCTTGACTGTTATCTTAATGGATTTTTTCCCTCTGTGTCGGTTAAGTGTTTGAAGCGTTGTTGTCTTTTTACAAAATGTAAACTGGAATCTTAATTCTGACACTTTCTCTTTAAATAAAGACATGATCTTTAAATTAAATAAAGTGGCTCTGTTTATTGTCATTCCTCTATGTATCTTTGTGAGACTACTGCAAGACAAACAACCGTGAATACGCAGGACGATAGATACTGTTCATGACACTGTGTTGTGGTCTGTGAGAAAGCTATTATATCGATGCTGTATTCGGTGTTCAGTCTTCTTCAGCTTTCTACTGGCTTACACATTTACACCAATCAACCATAACATTAAAACCACCAATGTTTTATTATTATTGACTTCTTCCCATAGAGCATCATGATGCCATTGCTTCTTCAGGTAAGTGACACAAATGCACCCTGCTATCCACGTAATGGAAAAGAAAACATGATTCATTAAACCAGGCCCCCTTCTTCCAATGCTCGAAGGTTCAGTTCTGAGGCTTACATGCCCTTCATAGGCCCTTTTGGTGTTGTACATGTGTCAGTCTGGGCAGATACACAGCCTGAAACACTGCAATGCACTGTGTGATCTGGCATCTTTCTGTCATAGCAATGAAATCATGTGTTATTTGAAAAACTCCCTATTTGGGTATTAATAGTCAGTCACATGGTCAGTCACACCCACCCACACCCATATATAAATAAATGTTTATGAATGTAAAAGTAAATAAAAAGTTTCTCTTAAATCTATGAATGTGTACATGCTTCTGCTCTGCAGTAGCAATAATGCACTTAATGCCAAGACATTATTGTTAAAGAAACCAAAGTAAGTCCTACAACCAACTGTTTAGAGACGCTGTTTAGCAAAACGTGTTTTGATTTCATTTGGGAGGATCTGCAGGCCTGGAATGTCAGTTTGAATTTCCTGTTGCTGGTAAACCTGGTAATAACCTGAGCTGAACCATGCGTGTTAAAACACGGAGAAAGATATCTTACCGTGCTTTGCCCTCCATGGAAATACACCAAGTCCTGATCATAGGTGTTTCGTAAACAGTCAAGTGCACAAGAGATTGCACACATTAAACAGGATGAGCACATTCATATTTTCTAAAACAAACAAAAAAGTAGCACCGAACGATTCGACCATCAGAGGCTAGCTTTTAGAGTGAATGCTTTATTGTGTGTATTTAGTGTGTGTGGGTGTTTTGTCTGTGCATGGACCTGTTTTTATATCTTGTTTATGGACCAACTGTCTCTACGATGTTCACAGCTGTTGAGGGTGTGACTGACAATGGGGATATCTGGATGTAGGACCGTTTTTTTTGTTTGTTTTTGTTATTTGTACACAATTATTATATTCTATTAAAAGTTTTATATATATATATATATATATATATATATATATATATATATATATATATATATATATTCCAAATATATTTGATAATTCCATATAAAATTAAATGTAAGATTCATTTTGTTTGCTGAGTTTAAGGGTAGAGTTAAATGTAGGTGTAGGTAAAGTAGTAATAGTAAAAGTAACAGCTAGTTTTAATAATTGTGTTAATGGACAATCCTCCTCACAACAATGTGTGTATGTTAGCGTGTGTGGAAAGGGTTTGGAAAGTGAATGGTTTATAAATTAGCCTACTAATTTCTGCTAAGCTGTAGAGTGACTAATAATGTATTTAACTCAAAAGTATGATGAAATAATTATGTGCACTAATATAGAGGAATTAGAGACTGAAAATCTCAGATCAGAAATTTCTTCCATACTTAAACCAACCCAGCTGGATCCAAGAATTATGCCATGGTTAAAGTCACAGAGATCAGACATTTTCTTCATTCTGATGTTCGATGTGAACAGTACCTGAAGCTCTTCATCTGCATTTGCAGGATTTTATACATTCTGCTACATGATTAGTTGATTAAATAACTGCATACATGAGCAAGTGTACAGGTGTTCCTATTAAAGTGACCGATGTTTAGTAAAAAGACAGTAATAAAAATGCAAATCTACAGACCCGATGAGGTGGCAACAATATAAATATCAGGTTTCATAGCGTATTTTGCTTTCATTGTCTTTGTTAGCTGTGCGCACACAGCCATTATGTCTGAACACTGCTACTGTTGGATTTCATAGTCTTTCTTAGTTCGAAGTCTAAACTCATTCATAAAATACAAAGGTGCATGTGACACCTTTACATCGGCTGATCTAAGAAGATTTCATGGAATCAGTTACAACAATAATCATGAATCTAAAGCAAACACTAAAAAAGACAACAATATTTTTCCTTATTATTGTGCCACTTACATAAGACAAAACTCCACTCTATCTCCTTTCCTTCTGTAGCTTCTGGCATTCTTTCATCGCTTTCTGATCATGACTCCTTTTCCTCACTACCCTTGGACTCTTGGTCACTTTCCTGTCCTTTCTTTCCTCAACCATGGATGATCTCTGTCCTCTGTCCACTAAACTCAAGAAGTCTTCTTGTTGTGCTCCTTGGCTATTAGATGTGTTGCATAGCAAAAGAAGAGAACTAAGGTCAGCAGAGAGAAAGTGTAAGAAATCACAACTCATTGCAGATCTTGCCTCTTACCGTACGCATCTGGCCAAGTTCTCTTCAGATGTGACTTCTGCCAAGACTTCCTTCTACAAGGGAAATCTTGAAGCTTCTCCACAACATCATCTCTTCTTTTCCCAACCCCCGGCTCCACCTGCTTTATCCTTCCTGACTGCGGAAGATTTTGCTTTGTTTTGCAATGAAAAGATTGAGAAAATCTGCCAGACCTTTACTTCCCCATCTGCACCTACATTTCACAGTCAGGATTCCCCTACTCCATCATTGTCACACTTCCCAACTATAGCAAAAAGAGATCTTGCATCTCATCCAGTTTTCCAGTCTTACCACCTGCCCGCTGGACCCGCTCCATTCCAATAAGTTCCAGATCATCTCACATGCCCTTCTTCCCTTTATCACCACAATCACCAATGAATGGCTCTGTAACATTTGGTCATGTACCAACTACCTTCAAGAGAGCAAGGGTTATCCCCATCCTGAAGAAACCTGCTCTGGATCCATCAGACATCAGTAACTACAGACCAGTATCACTTCTTTTTTTTTCTTTCAAAAATTGTGCATTGTATATAATCAACTGTCTGTCTATCTGTAAGCTGTCTGTCTAACCCTCCTCCCTGACCTTTCAGCGGCATTTGATATGGTAAGTCAAAAGACTCTTAAGTCCACCCTCGGGAATCTTGGAATTGCTGGATCAGCATGGGAACGGTTTGCTTCCTACCTGGAAGGTCACTCATATCAGGTAACATGTAGGAGAGGGACATCTTCTCCAAGCAGACTCCACAATGGTGTCCCACATGGCTCATTACCCAAAGGCACTGTTGTATGTTGCTCTGTAAGTGTAACTCGGTAGATTCATCACACAACTCATTCTCAGTCAGGCTTGGTTCAAAAATATAAACTATGAATATGTATATGTTATAAAATATAAAATATAATATATAAAATATAAAATATAAATATGTTGCTAAGAGACAGACAAACTTTATTGTACATGTAATGGCAGAAATTTAGAACTTGTAGATGCAAAATGTCATCATCAATTATCAATTTTTTCCAGAATTTTCAGTTTATTCCAAATATTTCCAGAATAGTTAGCAAAAAAATAGGTTTTCATCAAACCATCATATAAAATTGAAAAAAAAAAAAAAGAATATCAAATTATTTAAGTAAGTATTAAATATAAGTATTCTCATGTTGTTTTTGCAAGTGAACATTTTAATTAACATTTTTAAAGATAAAATCCTTCAAATTACCTTTTTTTTTTTTTGGAAAGGTCACCTTCGGATTTGGAAATAAAAATAAATACTAAAGATTAGAAGAAAAACCAATATAATGATCAAATGACATCATGGAGTCTGTTGAAATTGCCTTGAGCAAAGGAAAACAAACTTTGCTTCTCTGTCAAATGTTTCAATATCATCAGCTAAACAAAAATTTAACCTGAAATCTGACCCAAGGGTAGTGCTAGAGGGATTAAGGGGCGTAGCACAAAATTGGTGAAATGACTATTGGCACTATGTCTGATCGGTGCACCAAATATTTTCCAGTTTTTCCAACACGCACAGTTTTATTTGACTGTAGACTTCTGGCATATACTACTACTACTACTACTACTACTACTACTACTACTACTACTACTACTACTACTACTACTACTACTACTACTAATAATAATAATAATAATAATAATAATAATAATAATAGAATAAGAACACAAGCTTAATAAGCTAGAAATTTTTTTTATTATTAATATTCTAAAATGTAAACTTTTTGGAGCCATTTTTTTCTTCTTAAACATCTAAAAAAAAATTGTTGCATGAGCTATATGTGTGTTTAATGGTGTAATCTATATCTTGCATGATTTGCATAATCAGTGTTCATTACAAAAATTATCATTCATAAACCAAGTGGTTCTTATTTTCAGAAATCAGGAGATGAATTTGTTTCAGCATGTCCACATTCTTGGTCTATAAAGTTACACAACCTGCGACAGCTACGACATTTTCTTTTAAAACTGAAGATCAGTGTGTGAATTTAATATCCCAAGGAGTCAATGATTCTACAATATGTTCGTTATTGATTATTGAATATTTTATTGGTTATCTTTTAATGGTAAACAAATATATGCAGTTTACTTATACAGGTTTTAATTAATTCATGTTTTACAGGAGAAAGAAAATGGCATCAGCCAGACTTCAGACGTCTCTTCACTCAGCTTCTTGTCATTATGGTTTGCCTTTTCCTTTGCAGTCCTTTCCAGGTGCACCTGGACCGTGTCCGTGACCATGACCTTTGCCCTCACCCTGGCCTTGGGGTCCATGGCCGTGTCCGTGGCCAGGTCCGTGGTCTTTACCTTTGGCCTTGCCCTCACCTTCTTTGCCCTTATTGCACTGCAGCAGAAAGATACATAAGCATTATATTTCTCAAAGCATGTGATGCTACTCTTACATATCCACAGTATATCTATACATGCATATCATTAACGTGCATATCAGAAAGAAAAAAAACACATTAGGCTGTTACCTGAGGGGCTTTGTCTTCACATGCAAAAAGAGAAAACAGAGCAAAGGATTGATTAAACAAAAGTTTCTTTTAGAAATGGTTAGAGAATTTTTTTTTTGTCATATAGTTCAGAAAATACATACCTGGGTTTGTGTCTGACATTTTATTGTTCTTAGAAATAACGACAATGAAACTGCACAAAAAAGGAAGGAGACATATTAAAAAGCATGCATTTTGTTTAAATTTGTGTTACTTCACAGTTCTACAATCTACATGCTTCAATCTTTAAACTCTTCTCTTGCATTATTAGAAATCATCTCTGTATCATGTTCCTACCTTATAACTCTTCCAGTATACTTCTGAAGAATCGCTCTGCTACGCCTTTATATATGATGTAGACACACCTTGGGGTAGATGAACAGGTCTAGACTGGTTCAACATGTTGAGCAAGTGGAGAAATGTGTTATGGACAACCCTAACGTAGGATCCCGTTTGCACCAGCTGTTGGAGAAGAGGTTGTAATATAAAGGCTTTTTAGATATTAAATACACGTATAGAAATAGATAAACTGCTGCTACAACGTTAGTATCTGCACTAATGCTTATATATATCACTGTATAAAGAGGATTTTATAAAAATCATTTATATTTTGTTTATTATTTGTGCCAAAACTAAAATCTCAATTCATATACTGTATGTTTCAGTCCAAATGGAGTCATTTTAGAAATGTACTATTTTCTATTTTTGCTATTTTGTGTAGAATCTTATGTAGTATTATCCATGTGGAGGGGTTTAATGCACTATTTCTCAATAAGGTTAAAAAAAAAAAGCATTCATAATAAAGTTATATTCAAATTGTCTCCAATATTTTAAACATTTACAAATTCTGGTAATTGGCTTAAATGGATTAAATGGATTATAAGCAACCAATCAGAACACTCTTATTACCTGCAGTTTAACACAATGAATAGCTTTAATTACACTGGGTTGTGAATGCCTTAGGTTGTCCTCATAAGTCTAAATGCTTTAGTGTTTTTTTTCTGGAGCAATGTAGAGCTGTTTGCACCACTCCTTTTTAACTTGTAATTCCAGCCTCTTATGGGCTGAATGTCTGCTGTTGTGATGATGATGATGATGATGATGATGATGATGATGATGATGATGATGATGATGATGATGATATGAATCATGCAGTAAACTTTTGTTCCAAAACAAACCGTGAAACTCGTTGACAACATGCACAAAAGTAAACTGGAACAAACCAGAGGAGAATCACAATGCTTGTGATTTATAGCCCGGCTGAAGCTTGTGACTTCTTTTAAACCACTTTGCCACATTTTTTAACCTTTTTCAGATAGATATTTGAAAGAATTAGTGATTCTTTAAAAAAAAATTCAGTGATCCTTGCAAATCTCAGCTTGATATGGAAATACAGGTGATGAGGATTTTTAGAAATTAGGAAATTTAGAATTTCATGGTTTCGTTTCGCATTCCTGCCACTTTTTTCAGTATGTTGCATGCTAATGAGACCCTGCTTACCATGGCAGAAGAAACCTGTATACTTCAAAACTGGCAAGATATTAGCTAAAAACAAACAAATTAAAACATTAGCTTGTTAAGCAAGCTCCATTGAATGGGTTTACAATTTAAAGATTTACAAAGTAAATGTCAATGTAAATGTGTGGAATTTTTGCACCTCATACCTGGTTTCCTTTCACCTCAACAAAATATATTGCCCCTGTGTTTGTGTATGAGTGTGTCACTGTGTGTACACTATGCTCTACAGTGTGTACTCCTGCTTTGTGCCCACTGTCCCTCAGAATTATTTAAAAAAACAAAACATAATTTTAGCAATCTACTCAAGTATTAGTACTTTATTTTCGACATTTACATTTACAATGACAGAATGTTTCACCACAGCACACATTTAGACAACACCCTCTTTGGTTCACATGTGTTTTACAGTACAGCTATCGTAGAATAGTAATTACAACACAGTATGTATCTTTACTAGTAGCAGTTGAAAAGAAGAAGCCTGTGCTTGCAGTTTACCACTTAAAAGTGATAACCAAAGGTCCCCACAAGGATAGAAGTATCAGTCAAGTATCTGCGATATTACTAACATATTATTTTCTGCATTGTTTTTAATAATGTCATTAATTTTCGTTTAAAGGTCTAGTTAAAAAAAAAAGTGTAAAAACTGAAAAACTCAGTTTCAAAAAAACATATTTTGAAAAAAAAAACAAAAAAACAGCAGCAATATCAAGCACTCCATGAAATCCTGGAGGGACTGATTTACACCGATGTAATCCAAAATACTGGGGTTTGTACTGAAACTTTTTTCTTTTTTCATATAGAATCCTTCTGAATTATTAGGGTGAAAACACAAAAAGACATTTGTTTATTTATTTTTAATTACTTTTTTATTGATTATTTAATTGTGAACAGAAAAAACAACAACAATCACAATGATTCAGGTGTGTGTGTGTGTGTGTGTGTGTGTGTGTGTGTGTGTGTGTGTGTGTGTGTGTGTGTGTGTGTGTGTGTGTGTGTGTGTGTTTACTCTAGCAAAAGTAAAAAAAAAAACAATGAACTACACAAGAATGTTAAGTAAGAGTCTGGAAGCAAAAAAAGTATAGACTTGTAATCTGGGAAACTGAAACTATGAATGCAATGAAATGACACTGAATCCGGCTTGGAACTGCAGACCTGATTAATAACAAGGGACAGAAGCAAACACTGCTCAAGGCAAAAGTAATGCTGGATGTAAACCAGGAATTAAAACAGCATGTAACCAGCACTGTACCAGGGTCTGAAATAAAAGAGCAGGGTATAAAATAGTGCAAAAAAAGAAACCTTATGACCTGGAAAATATAGCAGTATTAACACCAGCCATTCAGTGGACCTGGCAAGGATCACTATCCTGAAACATATTTTCAGCAGCCGGGAAAGAAGTTCATCTGCACGTTTGCACATGTGATGTGCAGTAGTTGTTTTTACCTTGGATTATATAGACTCTTATGAGTCATTTTACAGTTTCTACCGTTTGACTTTACTGCTAAGACAGGTTGTGTTTCTGAAGGACTGTATAGAATTTTCTGAGACATACAGTACACAGGTGTGGCTGCAGAGGCTGTGACATGCATGTTATAATTACTGATTGTGGTCCAAAACATGAAGTATAGGCAAGACCATGCTAGCTTAAAAATGTAAATTTAGGTGGAAACACAGTTATAAAGCTAATCCAAATTGAAATGCAACTAAAGGCCAGTGTTGCATGGGGTAATGTAGGTAGCTCGGACAGGGTGCAATTTGGTACAGTAGCATTGCTGCCCGATAGCCCCAGGATCCCTGGTTTGGCCATGAGCACCACAGGGGTTACTGTCTGTGTCTGGTTTTCTCTCACCTCATATTCTGATTCAAATTCTGGTATGCAGACATGTGAAACTGGCTCTAGTTGGGAATGAGTGTATCACCATGTGTGCATGATGCCCTATAGTTAGCGTCCTTTACAGGGCGTATTCCTACTTCAAGCCCAGTGTTTCCTCTAAATTATTTAAAAATTCTAAAAGCAACATAATTGATAAGTATTCACTTCTCTCTTTCCTTTACTTTCATCTAATTTAGGAGTAGTATTTCCTTTTTGACAGCTCACACCATATATCTTAAACTTGCGATCAGCAAGTTTATAAAAAATATCAGAGATATTCAGTGCTTGCACACTGAATATCTCTGACTTTGGGCGGTCTAATAGCTGAAACGGAAAATTAGATCCTTCTAGAAGCACTGTTAAAACCATTAAGTCATAGTGGAAAAAATAAAATACAAGCCAGATGCTACCAAGAGCAGGCTAAACTGAGTGCTTGAGTAAGAAGGGCAATTGTCAGAAGAAGAGTCAGAGCAATTAAGTGGCTACAGAGTTCATTAAAAATGGGTGAACCTGTGAAGACAGCAACAATATCATCAGCTCTTCACAGATCAATGTGGGAATAGACAGATCAAAGCCGTTTCTGAGAAATGTTCAGCCTGAGAGCTTTTAGACAAAGGTTTTGCCACTGCTGGGCCCCTGAGAAAGGCCCTTAACCCTCAGTTGCTCAGTTGTAAGTCACTCTGGATAAGGGTGTCTGCTAAATGCCGTAAATGTAAATGTAGTCTAATTAGATTAAAGTTGAGGTACTTGGTCAAAAGCTAAAGCATAATATTTGGCACAAACAAAATACATCCCAATATCCAGGCAACCTTTGATCAAACATACAGCAGTGGTGGTGGCATCATACTCTATGTTTGCTTTTCAGCAGAAGGAACTGGTGGAACTCTTAATAGAGCCAATTTTAAGACAACTGTTATGAAGAACCTGTCCATTTACAGCAGTTGGCAAATGTCCTTCTAAGCAATAGATTAGATTAGATTAGATTAGATTAGAATCAACTTTATTGTCATTGTGCAAGCAAGGTACATGTACAGAGCCAATGAAATGCAGTTAGCATGATACAGTATGAAGTGGTATGACAGAATAAAAACAGGTATAGCTGTACAAAAAGAATGTCATTATGAATATATACATCTATACTGTATATATATATATATATATATATATATATATATATATATATATATATATATATATATATATATATAAACAGAATAAACAAAATAAATATGGATGGATACACAGAAGTGTAATGATAGTTTTTGGGTGGTGCAAGGATGTATGATTTTAAAGTGGTGCAAATTAGTGCAAAACACAGAAGAAAAGTGACAGTACAATGGTGATTGTTAACACCATATCAGCTGTTCAGTGCAGAAACAGCCACGGGAAAGAAGCTATTTTTCAGTCTGTTTGTTCTGGCTCTGAGACAACGGTAGCGTCTGCCCGATTGGAGAAGTGTAAACAGTCTGTGGTTGGGGTGAGAGGGATCTTTGTTGATGCCTCCTGCCCTTTGCAAACAGCGTTTTTTGAAAATGTTCTCCAAAGGTGCATCAAATATTAAACGCTTAGCTTCCTCTTCCTTATTTCAGTCAGCAAGACATCTTCAAATAGGGTATAAAATTTATGTTCCAACAGAACAATTAACAAAGCACAGAGAAAGACTACAAAGAAGCTGGGGAACAAATAAAGATTTGTGTTATGGAATGGCCGATGCATAGCCCAGACTTAAATCTAATTGTAAATCTGTGACATGACCCGAAATTTCCGTCATCTAATAAAACAAAATTCAATTTGAGGGAATTTGGGGAATTCTGCACTGGGAAATGCCCAATGTACAAACTGCACAAAGCTCATATAGACACATCTGACATCTCCAACTTATTAATCCTGCAAAAGGACACTTCACAAGTGTTCGCAGATGTTTTATTTTCGGATCATTCAGAGCACGTCTAAATAGTTAATTTCATATTATTTCTGTAGAAAGGGGCAGGGAAAAATCCCAATGCAATATGATGAAATTTGACGTTGCAACACAGCAACAAGGAAATAAATCTCTTTTCCGGAGGCACTGTATGTGAAAAATGGGTTGGTTTGTTTTTCAGTCAAATTGCTTTGCTCTGGTGATGGACCAAGGGAAGGCCTACAATAAGTGTTTAGATACGCTGGCAGGAATTATAATTACACATTTACACCTACATTTCTCTCACCTGACAAGCAGATACCTGCCTGAGTGTACAGCAAGGAAGATCATGCTACACTCTACGCAGTGATCAGGATATGAGACAATGGCATAATAATTCAACAGACTTTATAATAATTCAGTAATAGCATGTTCTAGCCACAACTGGTTTAATATACTGTAAAATTATTAACAGAACCAGTTTTACAAACTATCAAAAAAAAACAAAAACAAAATGCAACCAATAATACTGAATCAACACAACTGCACCCAGGGTTTTTGTTACCACAATACCCATAATGCACACAGGCATAAAATGCATTTCAGGTGTGTAGTCTATAAAACCCCACCCTGAAAATGTCTTCTCGATGTGTATGTGTGTACTGTATTGAATTACAGTGAAGTTGTCGTAACAACACACAAACCCATCTACACATCACTGTATCTCTGGCTTTGTATGCAGTGTGTCTGTGTGTGTCTGTGTTTTTTTTTTAGAAAACACAGGCATTTGGCAGATGCCCTTATCCAGACCATTTAGCATTTGAAGGTTGAGTACCTTCCTCAAGGGTCCAGCAGTGGCATTTTGGAAGTGTTGTGATTTGAACGTTCTCACAACCTTTTGACTAAAAGTCAATTGTCCTAACACTACATCACTGCACACTATACAGTATAGAATCTGGATAACTTTTCCTTTTTGGGTATTTTGCACTTTTTAATTATTCTTTCGCTTATTTTGTACCACTTATCCTCTTCAGGTTTGCCAGGAGCATGGAGCCTATACTATCCCAGGGGACTCAATCGTGCACCCATTCACATAATACAGACAATTTGCTAATCAAGATTTGCCAATCAGCCTGCTATAAATGTCATTGGGCTAGACAAGGGGAGGAAACCGGAGTACCCAGACAACACCCCTGAAGAATGTAGAAACCCCCACACACAACAAGGGAGTTGACTCTCTAACCTCGTAAAAAAAAAAAAAAAAAAAAAAATGCATGTCAGCTGTGTAGACTATAAAGCCCCACCTTGAAAATTTCTTCTCAGTGTTTGTGTGTCATCGGATACTGTAGTGTATTGTTGTTGTTGTGGGGAATACATGTACTGTGTACTACATATACTATAATGTACTTTTTCTTATTATTATTGAAGCAGCATCAGTTTCCTAAGTAGACATAGTGTTTGTTTTGTAAAACTTTTATTCCTAATTCGTAGGGCTTTGAAATGTCCTGTGTAAACACTATAGCACATGGCATATGCTAATATGTCTCTTGTTATACTCAGTGGCCGCTTTGGAGGTGTGTATGGGGAAGTTGGCATACCTTGTTCAACCAGTTATGAGCTTTAATGTCAGCATTTGTTTTTGGGAGGACTTTGGCTATGGTATGTCTATTTTTGACACATGACTTTTTATGACTGTCTTTGCTAAAAAAAAATAGCATAAAAAAATTTTCAAGAAAAAGTCCAGGCTCTAGGTGTTCTCCTGGTTGAGGGGCCGAATGGCCTGCTGGAAGAAGCTCCTCCTCATCCTCTCTGTGTTTGCTTTCAAGGAGTGAAAACGCTTCCCTGAACCAAAGAAAAGACTCCCTTGTTGGGAAAACAGGAGGCCTTTGACTATCTTCCTGAACACAGTTATGACTACTATTATGTAATATTATATCTGGAGAAAAAAATGTTCTCTCATGGCAAAAAAAAAAAATGTACGATCTGATCTTCAAGGTTAATGCAGCTGAATCCAGATATGAACTTTAGTTAAAAAGTTAGGGTAAAAACGTTTAACTAATAGTGATATGTGCTGCATATAAAACTAATATGAGGCTTTTTTTATTCAAATGGGACTGTCAGCTGTACTGTATAAACCATTCTTGCAACACTTTTATCCATTAGTGGTATTGTGGGAAAAGTTCCCTCTGCTAACTCACTGGATTATCATTAGCATTAAAAAAATAGCCTTTTTATAACTGCTTGTCAGAGGTATAAAATGTTTCACTCTGGGCATCCCATCTATTTTCCGAACTGTTTATCCTACACAAGGTAAAAGAGAAGTATCTGGCCTGAAGTCTCTCCTAGGGGACTATGGACACAGTGCAGGGGACACCCTGAATGGGGTTCTTGTCTGTGAGATGGCACAATTACATACAGCAGAGACAATTTAGAGATGCCATTTATCCTATTAGACATGTCAGGGGAGGAAACCTGTGAAGCATGGGGAGAAAATGTGAACACAACACAAAGGGGTAATCAAACCCCCAGCAAAGTAGCTGTGAGGCAAATGTGCTAACTAAGCCACCGAGCATTCTTTTAATTAAATACTGAAAAAAGTGCTTAGGAATAAAGTTAGTGTAATTTCAGTGTACTTGGTTGGCTTATTCCTGTTCTGGTGAAAATCACACATGATTACGGTTTTAGTGGGAAATTAAAGTAGGTTAGGTTCAATTGTCAATTGGTTAGGTTTATTGTCTTTGTCAGAGTACCAGTACAGCGGCAGTGAAATAGAGTTAGCACCCAACTACTAGTGCAAGTTAAATGAAATAGATAAGTATTAGGGTGCAATAAACAGTTAAATAAGCAGCACACAGGTAGAGTTCATCAGAATAATGCATGCAATAGGATACAGTAGATACATAAAGAGATCATAGTCGTGCAGATGTTTAAATAACAGTCTAATATAAAACAAGGTCCTAAAGTATGTTTGATTTGAACTCCTGTAGTCTATCAGTGTGAACGGATCCTTCCAGCTTACAATGCATATTTATTAAGACAGCTACTAAGGCATTTAGTCAGCCATCATGCCACATGCATCACCACAGGACTTTACATCAGAGAAACCCAGGGGAGACTGGCTGATTGTTTGGAGTGATGGACTTCTCCTTTCCAGTGGTGACACATTTGAGAACAATGAAGATATTATCCTTCTGTATCACTGTTTTTTTTGCTAAAGGAACCCCATAGAATGAATGTCATGTTTTGACAGTAATAACAATGACATTCTCAGCCAGTTTGAATAATAAATTCTACCCCCTCCTACAGCTTCAGGAACACTTTGTTTGCACTAATGATTTTTTTTTAAAGAACCATTGTCTTGTGTTTGAATAAAGCATCTAAGTGTCAATCTTGCATCAAAGAATTTACACCTAATAAAAATTAAATATTATAATTAAGCTATAATGCAATATTGAGGATATGCTGGATTCATCGTAGGCATGAGGAACAAAGCAAGTGCTGTAGGTCATCATTTTGGTCTGCTAGAAGATACAAAGAAGACACATTCACTTTATAGCACATCAGCTTGCTGGCTAGCTAGCTTACATTGTGTCGAGTTTTCATGTTTTAATTCAAATGTTGTATTCCTGTTAATGTCACTAACAATACTTCAGCAGCCAGTGGAATTTTGGATGAGGAGAGAGATACACGGAGTGAAATGTCCTAATGCGGTTATAGGAAATGTAGGCACTCTTGGGACACTGCTTGACCAATCAAATTATTGGACCGGAACTAAAGCCACATTAACACAGACTAGAGCTGCAGTGATCCACTGTGTATAAGTACAGTAGGATAGTCGATAATGACCTGAAATTCAAAAATATTTTTGAAGTATTTTCTGTCCAATCAATTGACATATTCATGTGATGTTGACTCATATGACACATACATGACACTGCAAGTTAATAAAGGCAACATCCATTAGAGGGATTCTACAGAGTCAGTATCGGATCAGTACCGTGCAGGTATATACTGATCATACTGGAAATGAAAAACAGAACAGAAACAGAACAGTTGCATGTTTTGGAACATTTGCCTTTTGTCCTTTTTTTATATTTTTAAAGAAAATATAAAAAAATATTTTATAAAAAATATTTTATAGAAAACTAGTCTGGTACTGAAGACCAGGCTCTATCATCTTTACACGTTTATTAAAACTAAACCAACATCTTTACCATCAGAATCCAAAAGGAACTTATTTAGGGTCAAAAATTAAATCACAACAGATTTGAAAAAAGTTCAAGCAGGCCTGAATCATTACACTGCACACAGTGTGATAGATGATACGTCATCAGCATCCTTACCCAAACACACTGCAGTAGTCATGTTACTATGCATGTGTACACTCCTGTAATTGCATTCTCAACCACTTTCTGCTCTTTTTTTAGGAGTAATTCGATAACAATTTTTTTTGGTTATACTGTACATTTTTAAATGTCATTTGTTTTCTTATCATCACTTTTTCATTGTAACTTTGAACAAATGTTTTAAACTCATGGTATCTAAAGTATGTAACCTAGTGAGCCTAGTGATTAATGTATTCAATGTTAGAGATTTAAGCACTTATGTGCGTCGCTCTGGATAAGGGCGTCTGCCAAATGCTGTAAATGTAAATGTAAAATGTAAATGTCAGATCTTCCCACATGTCAGACTCCACTTCCCATAACAAACTGCAGCCTACAATCGTGGCAGCACAGGACTTCACTTCCCACAACACACCTGCAGTCACCTGACTTTATCACCTGTTTCCCATTACACAATCACCTGTTTAATCAGTTGTTCTTGGCTTTTAGTAGACTCTAGTGTAGCTTCTGCTTGGTTGGAATGAAAACCTGCACCAACACCGGCCCTTTGTGGATAAGATTGGACACTGCTGGCCTACATATTCAATGTTTAGGTTCAGCACAAAAAGGGAAAGGCACTGGGAGTGAAAAAGAAGTGAGTCAAGAGATTAGTCATGTTTTGGAAAAAAAAAGGAAGATGAGTATAAAGGGGAAGTTCAGGAATTTTCATCACCTTGAACCTTAAACTTGGGCATTATAGCTTTACATTTTGTCTCCTAGTTACTAATATTTCATCACTTACTCACTACCATTATGCCATGCATTAGTCTGTGTTCCTCACACTTTTAAAAAGGTTAAAGTGTTTTAGAACAAAGATGACTTTACACAGTGCAACAGCGCCCCACATGGACAAATCTGTACAGGACACAAAATATATTCTCTGAACACTCTGCAAGTTTCTTGTAGGGTTTATTTCACTCATGCTTTCCCACTGGCAGGTAGATGCATCTCTAAATCCCTAAATGTTTTCATACCTTGTCCTACAGCTGATTGCATTGCATAAACCCACTCAGAGGATAAAAACCTGTAACTATCTGATGTGAACCTTTAGGCTTTCCAGACCCCTGGGATCCCTCAGCCCCAATTAGAGGACCACAGGTTTATTTCTATTATGTTAATTCCTTTTATTTTCCCTAAAATGTTACACACACACACACACACACACACACACACACACACACACACACACACACACACACACACAAGATTACTGTCCTTTAGGGCCTTCCTTAAACATATCTTAATTGCTATGCTACTTAAACCTAACTCTAATCCTAAATTCAGAAACAGCTTACAGCAACAGTTCTTAGGTATAAGACTGCAGTATTCTACTGAAACAAGAGGGCAACTTTGGCATAAGCTTTTTTTGGGCAGTTAAAGCCTTCATGTTAGTAGAAAGTGAATCACAGGAGCAGTGAGCTCCAGGCAGAAGAGGTATTAAAATGAATCAACCAGATCAGAGTATGAGATGAGTGGTAAAAGTGTCAACATTTTTTATTTTATTGTCATTTCAACCATATATAGTTGATGCAGTACGTAGTGAAATGAGACAGGGACCTAGGACCATGGTGCTACATAGCACAAAAACAGAGCTACATAAAACAATAAAGAGCAGTTGACAGAATGGCAGAATGTGCAAAGAGCACAAACAGTGTACTAAACAGCATGTAAACAGTTTGATATGGGTGGTGCTGTAGACATGGATCTATATTGGATGAATTTGTATTTGGTGCAGATCAGTGCAGTCCATACAGTTGAGTGTGTGTTTGTGTGGGTGTGTGAGCTCAGGACAGTTCAGTTGAGTTGTTAAAAAAAAAAAAGTGACGTGACATACAGCTAAGTACAGTGACCCATACTCAGAATTCGTTCCCTGCATTTGACCCATCCAAAGTGCACACACACACACCGTGAACACACACCCGGAGCAGTGGGCAGCCATTTATGCTGCGGCGCCCGGGGACCAGTTGGGGGGTTCGGTGCCTTGCTCAAGGGCACCTCAGTAGTGGCCGGCCCGAGACTCGAACCCACAACCTTAGGATTACGAGTCAGACTCCCTAACCATTAGGCCACGACTTGCCCAAACCAAGCCTGGATGTACTGCAATACCAGGGCGATGCGTGGAGCGGACGGAGCAAGCCCCTGTTCCGACTCCCAGCTCTAAAAATCCATTTAATATGTAGTCCTCATATAGAGGACGTATCAGATATTAAACTGATAAGAACAGATACTACACTTGATCTTAGCCAAAAGGCAGAGTTGTTGAGGAGTGTGATGACTTAAAGGAAGAAACTGTTACACAGTCTAGTTGTGAGGGCAGGTCAAGGAGCTTTTATTGTCATTTCAGCCATATATAGCTGTTGCAGTACAAAGTGAAATGAGACAACGTTTCTATAGGACCATGGTACAACACAAAACATAGACAGTGCTAAGGACTTGTATATAGTCCTAGATACATAAAGTGCATCTGTGCAAACAGTGCAGTACAAGACAGACAAGACAGTGCAGGATAAAAAATAGTGCAAACAAAAAATACAAGACAATAAACAAAAGGCAATACACAAAAGACCATAAACAGCGCTGATCAGTGTAAATACTGTATGTTCAATCAATATTGCATCTGCAGAAATACTGGAATGAACACAGTATTATAGCAGCAGTTACCTGAGATATTGTAAAGTGTGCAAAACAGCAATCGACTGAAATGTGAGACAGCATGTGAAAAGAGCAAAAAACAGTGTGCAAAACAGCATGTAAACAGATGGATATATATTGGAAGAGTGTGTATATGCTGTAGGTCTGTGCATGAAAAACAATTGATGGTGTGTGTAGGAGTGTGAAGAGTGTTTTTAAGGTCATTCACATTGCCGTTGGCTTTGCTCATGCAGAGTGTGGTGTACTGTAAATGCCAGTGATAAACTGAAGAGAGACTTTAATGATCTTCTCAGCTGTCCTCAATATCTGCTGCAAGGTCTTGTGATCCGAGACAATGATGCAGCTGCTCAGGATGCTCTCAATGGTTCCTTTGTAAAACCTAGTCAGGATAGGTGGAGGGAGATGTGCTTTCTAGTGAGCAGCAGTTCTGCAAGTAAATAGGCCTTGTTTCTGAATGATGGCAATGGAGAATGATCAGACTGTATCAAGCTGGCAGAAAGGTGCGATGAGCAGAAAAGCATCTCAGAATGCATGTCAACATGCCATGTTGTGTTCCACTTCTGTCAGCCAAGAACAATAAGCTGAGGCTACAGTGGTCACAAAGTCACCAAAACCTGATACTGTAGATGAAGACTGGAAAAATGTTCTAATGGATCACCAGTTCCTGTGAGGCACACAGAAAGTAGGCTCAAAATCCTCAAGCATGGATCCATAGACACAACCTGCATTATGTTCACAGTCCAGTCTGGTGGAGGTGGTGTAATGGAGTGGAGAATGTTTTCATGGCAAATTTTGTATTTTTATACCAATCAATTGTTGCTGTCCAGATGCAGCAATTCATGTAATAAAACATAATTGGATCTGAATCCAATACAACAGCTTTGGGATGTGGTAATGCAAGAGATGCACATCATGAAAGTACACCTGATAAATCTGCAGGAAACGCATGAAATTACACCTGATAGATCTGCAGGAAATGCATGAAAGTGCACCTGACAATTCTGCAGGAAATGCATGAAAGTGCACCTGACAATTCTGCAGAAGATGCATGAAAGTACACCTGACAAATCTGCAGGAAATGCATGAAAGTGCACCTGACAAATCTGCAGGAAATGCATGAATGTGCACTGCACAAATCTGCAGGAAATGCATGAAAGTGTACCGGGCAAATCTGCAGGAAATGCATGAAAGTGCACCGGGAAATTCTGCAGAAAATGCATGAAAGTGCACATGACAAATCTGCAGGAAATGCATGAATGTGCACCTGACAAATCTGAGGAAATGCATGAAAGTACACCTGACAAATCTGCAGGAAATGCATGAAAGTGCACCTGACAAATCTGCAGGAAATGCATGAAAGTGCACTGGACAAATCTGCAGGAAATGCATGAAAGTGCACCTGACAAATTTGCAGGAAATGCATGAAAGTGCACCTGACAAATCTGCAGGAAATGCATGAAAGTGCACCTGACAAATCTGCAGGAAATGCATGAAAGTGCACCTGACACATCTGCATGAAATGCATGTAAGTGCACCTGACAAATTTGCAGGAATGCATGAAAGTGCACATGACAAATCTGCAGGAAATGCATGAAAGTGCACCTGACAAATCTGCAGGAAATGCATGAAAGTGCACCTGACAAATCTGCAGGAAATGCATGAAAGTGCACCTGACAAATCTCCCTGAAATGCATGTAAGTGCACCGGACAAATTTGCAGGAATGCATGAAAGTGCACATGACAAATCTGCAGGAAATGCATGAAAGTGCACATGACAAATCTGCAGGAAATGCATGAAAGTGCACCTGACAAATCTGCCTGAAATGCATGTAAGTGCACCTGATAAATTTGCAGGAATGCATGAAAGTGCACCTGACAAATTTGCAGGAATTCATGAAAGTGCACATGACAAATCTGCAGGAAATGCATGAAAATGCACCTGACAAATTTGCAGGAATGCATGAAAGTGCACCTGACAAATTTGCAGGAATGCATGAAAGTGCACCTGACAAATCTGCAGGAAATGCATGAAAGTGCACATGACAAATCTGCAGGAAATGCATGCAAATGCACCTGACAAATTTGCAGGAATGCATGAAAGTGCACATGACAAATCTGCAGGAAATGCATGAAGTGCACATGACAAATCTGCAGGAAAAAAATAAAAGCGTAAAATGTATTAAACGGGATCTATAAAGTGTATTACATGTGTATCAAAGGTAATTTACGCTCTGACGTGAACATTTTTTCCTACAGTCGTCATATTAGACTTTTTAACGGTTTGCTTTTAACGGTCTTTTTTAGGTTCCGTCTTCTCGCATTCCACAATTGGTTGACCTGCGTACACGCCCCCCTTACTACCATTGGTCAGAGAGCTTGTCCATTATTAACCTCGGCGTATAGGAAGCGCCGCACCAACCGGAAAGAGACAGAAAAATCATTGAATTAATTTTTTATTTTATCTTTTAAATTTTTTTTATTGTATTCTGTGGCCATTAAGAGTGTATCTATGTAAAAAGTGAACATAATTTAAAAAATTTGAAACTAGATTGTGTGGATACAGCCAAAGGACAGAAGTTTACAGTCTCCCACTATACCACTTTATGGCTTCATACATTATTTGGTTTTCTATTGCAATTATCTTTTTGCACTATGTCTGAATAGGAGTGTACGACTGTAGAATTTCATTTTGTGTGTGTGTGCGCTTAATAGCACTTTTTATGCAAATAACAATAAGCTCAACACTGAAACGTGATTGGCTGACTGGATAATTAGATGCATGTGCAGATACACAAGCGTTCCTATTGAAGTGGCAGGTGAATGTGTTTATAATGTACACGAACTGTGAATCGATAAACTGCACTAAAGCTATACCAAACACGCCATCTAGTGGTAAACTTCCACATTGCACATGCACATTACTCTACTACACAGTCTCAACCCATATCAGCTAGTAAAATATGGCTAATTGCTCTAATTGTGTCCTCGGGCCTGAGTGGTGCCAGTACAGGGGACTCGTGTGAGTTTCCTCAGCTCAATGGCGTACTACATACAAGGTACTATAATGTTCATGTCTTAACTAATGCATTGTTTTTTAATGAACGTGAAGCAGTTTAAACTTTCTGAGACTTTTATACAATTCTGGACGTTAGCTAGCCGTACTACAGTGTGTGTGTGTGTGTGTGTGTGTGTGTGTGTGTGTGTGTGTGTGTGTGTGTGTGTGTGTGTGTGTGTGTGTGTGTGTGTGTGTGTGTGTGTGTGTGTATGCCTGTGTGTATGTGTTTATGTAGGAAAAATGGGAAAACTCTTGGCAAACTCAGGCCTGTATGATGATCCCAAATATTCATTCATCGATCCGGATTACCACATAAACATAGAGGATTATTTTCAAAATGTTGACATAATTGAAAAGGTGAGTGCTGATGTAAGTATGTGTTTCATGGAGGATTGTAGAGACAAAACACAGTTTCATCTCATTGTCAGACTTTAATGATCCCTTCCATGCAGTGTAAACACTTATGGACAAAAGAAAAAAAGACCTAAATTAAAAATATTGTTTAACTTTAAACATATTAGTTTCCCCCGATTTCTGTTATACTCAATGCTGAATGTATGTATATCGTAAATCTTTACACCAAATGAAGCTATTGTATGTATCTCACTTATTTATTTAGTATATTTATTTATTTTCATTTAATGACGTGAATTTTGCAGAATTACAAACAGTCTCATCACTGTGGCTAAATGAGCTAGAATCTGTTTACAGGTAGATTTTGCAGGCACCTATTTTTTTTAAATCATTCTAATAATAATAATATGTGAGAGATTATAGATCTAAAATCATGCTATAGATCAAATATTTTTCTGTAATGGTATAAATGATGACAGATTGTCAGGACTGTCTTTGAAAATAAATAAGTAAATCCATGATGGAATGTCTATCCATTTTCTGGATCGTTATCCTGACTCCCTCCTTCTGACCTGAATCAGCAGGTCAGATTTGAAACACGTTTGCCTTAAGCAAAATGTCATCACGTCTATCAGCTGTTTCCAGCGTGTTCTTTTTTTTAATCATAGGGGGTGTAATGACAATACTTCTCTGAAATAACGGTGTGCTTTAGGTTACTTGGTGAAGCTCCCTACATTATAGTCGTTGTTTTTGCTTCAGGTGTTGGCACAAATTTACTGAGTTCCCATTATTGGTACATACATGTGTGTGACATTTCATAAATCACAGACGTTTCTGATCTGTGCCTGTGCTTCTTTTTTGTGAGTTCTCCTTCCTGCCTTCCTCTGATATTGTCAATGTTCCAGAATTTTACCACTATATCATGGATGATACAATATGGCACAGCCTTTAGTGAAACCCTTTTGTTGCTGTATATTTCTTATGCCACCCCAAGGCTACGGTGCACAGGAGGGGAAAAAAAGGACGATGTGTACAAATGATTCAAACAAATTGGCACGAGGTCTGTATAGTCAGACAAGAATCATACGGTAATGTCAAAGCATTAGGATTCTGGTTATTTAGGCCATCTGTCTGGAGGAAAAAAGTTTTATGGGATATATATATATATATATATATATATATATATATATATATATATATATATATATATATATATATATAATCATTTTAACAAGACACACACTATATATAATATATATATATATATATATATATATATATATATATATATATATATATATATATATATATATATATATATATATATTAGTGTGTGTCTTGTTAAAATGATTGAGCACCAGGTGGAGATGATGTTCTTACATCATCATCAACATTAAACTGTGGAATTACGTTGCACAAAACATAAATGTTACCTTCTTTTTTATCATTTTTGCTCTGTCATGGAACACACAGAGTCGTCTCTGTTTTCTTTTTCCTCGATTAGTAACTTACACTGGTTTGTTAATCTGTGTGTTTTTTATATAAATAACTTTAGTTACTCAATGGGTTTCTCTGTGTTTCCTCAGGGTTTTCTGGTTTCCTCCTAGCACCCCAAAAAAAGTCATAAAAATATCAAGCAGTTACTTAAGGTGAATGAATAGATAATGAGGGTTTAACAGGCACCTCCTAGACATTTCTTTTACAGAATCTTATCTTAACCTTTTAAAAATCTCTGTTTTATTTGCTTAAACTCGAATGGTATGATTAACAATAATGCGACCAAATGTCAGTCAGTGGGGTTAAGGGTTTGGGTCATTGCCAGTGTCATTGTCAATGCAGGGTGTACGCAGTTGTATGCAGTGTGGCACGGTGGTGCAGGATTACTTACATACACAATCATACACAGTACAACATTCATTTAAAATGCTTTTTTTTAAAAATTTTTAAATTTTTTTTATGACTGTCAGTAATGGAACTTAAATTAAATGCTGAGGTAAAATAGACAAAATATTCCAAAAATACTGCATATGAGTTTAATACAATGATATGAGAGATAAGTCTTTATGAATGTAGTACATATGTCTGGATGTTTTGGATGTTTAATTCCCTAAAGCTGCCTTCACACACCGTGATTTTTATCGTTGCTGTACTAAGAAGTCGTCGATACGCGTCTCTACTACTGGTTGCTATGGCAATAACTTTTATCACTATGCGTCTCCACCGGTGTTCCACTCGACAGCTAATCGGTTTTCTTGCCACTAAAACGAATCATTCCAGAGGGAGGTTTGGCGTTTGTGTATAAAATTCAGCAGCGTATATCACGTTCGCTCCAACGCCTTCACTCCCGTCGGCAGTTGCTGCACCGAGTCGCTCCATATTTACATAAAGTTCAACTTCATGTCTATGGACACGCCCACTTCTCCAAAGTCACCAAAGCTCTCTGTCTTCTAGGAATGAGCTCCGGTTAAAGTAAGCGTTAAAACGGTGTAGAAAAATATCCATAATACTGTGAATGGGTTGAATATTTCATGGATTGTTTGATCCGGATCTTTGTCATTTTGATGAAGTGGTTGTTTAAGTGATACAGAATAAAATGAATGATATAGGTGTTGATTATAAGTAATGAGGTAAGTATTGCAGTCTTTATTATGGCAGGGAAGTTTTAGACAGAAAGCCGAAGAGTAATGGACTGCTTTGTTTCTTTTTTGTAGCTCAGCACAAAGGGAGCAGAGAGACGGGATGAAGGGTCGAGAGAGAGAGAGAGAGAGAGAGAGAGAGAGAGATAAAGGGGCTGGTGGAGAGGGAGGAGTGGCACAGACAGACAGAGTGAGAGAAGCAGAAAGTGTGTGCATGAGTAAGTGGGCTGTTGCTATAAAATTTGTGACAGTGTTGCTCTTTGCGTTCACTGGAGATTAGGCTGCTTCTTTTTTTTTTCCTTTTTTTTTCTTCTTTTTTTTTTTTTTTATACATTTGTAATCAAGGCATGCTTACACACTCCACTCATTTCTCCGTGCCTCCTCGGCTGCCTTGTGTCTGGAAGCCATCCAGCTTTTGTCGCTGACATGGACCGATCTGTGAGTGGATTTAACTCTCTATCTCTTCTCTGTTTCTGTCTCGTACTGTCTCCCTTCCTCACTCCTGCCCTCCCTCACTGTCTGTCGGTCACTAAGCTTGAGCTGTCATCCGCGTCCTTCTGTCCCTTTCCTCCTGTGCGTCTCTCGTTTACCTCTGCGCCGTCCGGCTAAAGATGATTGCTGGGAGCGAGGCCTCTGTTTTTAGGCATGGACGCTGCTGTCAGCTGATCATCTGGGCTAATATGTGTGGGTATTTTCAGTTCAAGCTGGGGGTGGGGAAGTGCATGCTGAGATTATTATGGTCTCTGTTTCCTTTCGTGAGCCAATGACTCATTTGGGCACCGTGAGGGAGACATTCTCTCCTTCTGTTATGTGTGTGTGTGTCTGAGAGAGAGAGAGAGAGCGCGCAAGTGTGTGTATGTCTGTGTGTGTGTGTGCTTGTTGTGTTTGTGTACCCTGACAACCTTAGCTCGAGTTTCTTGGCCTGCAAGACCTCCATGTCCCAGTGTAAATGAAGTAAGACCCTTTATCTCGGCTCGCCCGCTCAATCGAGCTGTTTAGTCATGTGTTTAATCTATCGATCAAATATTTTTTTTAGACAGCATTTTTCCCCACAGAGCACAGATTTTCTTCCATATGATTTGCTGACCCTGTTTTCAGTCTCCTGTAATATGGTCACTAAACTGTAAAGTCTGGTTCAGTATGCCAGGACAAGTGAGAATGAGAATGTAGGGATTCGTAGGAAAGTTAGCGTGTGATGTGCCGCGCAAAGCGGAGGTCGTTTCCCGCTTTACATGTTGAATATTGACACGGGACGAGACGAGAAAACCTCGGTCAGAGTTTCTAGAACTGTCAGACTGCTGCTTTTGTTCCACAGAGCTGGTCCTGAGCGTTTGCGCGTGCTGGTCTGCATCAGTGTTCTGACTCATCATTTCGATTTAAATGGATGTCACATGGACGAGGGACGGTAACCCTTATGTCATTCCTGATGTCATGTCGAGTGAACAGCAGCTTCCCATCTGCCTTCTCACACTTTTTTTTTTTTCTTTCTCTCTCGTATTGCTGACGAGCAGACTGCCAAACGGGTGTTAATAGTCGTCAGTATAAGTGTTTTCCTCCTTTTTTGCTTTGATGCAGATTCGGTTCTGTCTGTCTTACAAGACAACAAAGAGTCTCGTTTGTAAAAGTCTGCAAGTCTACACACCCGTATACACCAGACATCCATCAGTTCTACACCTTCTCAGTTGCAGCTGCTGGTGCAAGGCCACGCACACTTACATAATCAAACGCCGCAAATTGCCATATATATGGTAAACGATGTTCCTTTTAAAGGGTGCTTCTAACGGCTAGTGTGTGCAGTCTGCTGCCCCAATTACATTCACAAAACCTGCAACAATAATGTGAAGATCTGTCATTATTATTGTCTCTTTTCTGCTGCTGTGTCTGAAAATGTGTGTGTGTGTGTGTGTGTGTGTGTGTGTGTGTAAGACACATGTCATTATTCATGTTTGCCTGTAAAAAGTCTTGATTCCTTGTTGAAATGTGCCAGTGGATATAAACCCTAGAGTAGAAAGGACTCGATTGTGCACAATGATGTTTTTTTTTTTGTCTTTCCAAAGGTGGGCCTGAAATCAACTAAAATTGTGCCAGACAAACACAATCGACTCATCACTCTCACATTCGTGTGTTGTTAAACATCACATTCCTCGTGTGTAATTGCCGTAATATAGCCGTTTCTATGTTTATGTTCTGTAAAGACATTGTCTTTACAGAGACAATGTCTATTGTAAAAAGCGCTATACAAATAAACTTGAATTGAATTGAATAATTGCATGTACTGAGTCTGTAAGTGAGGAGTTATCCCAGCCCATGATTTTACTTTACTTTGTGTCTGAAACAGAAGCGATAGATAAATGGTTAAAGTGTTGAACTACTGATTGCAAGGTTCTGGGTTCAGATCGTAGGACCACCAAGCAGTTGCACACTTAAGCAATGCCCTAAACCCTCAACTGATCAATTAACTGATCTATAAATGAGAGAACTGTCAGTAGATGTGCCAAAATGGTATGCTACTGTAGCTCAGAATGATCAGGCGATTTGCGAGTACATTTTGACTCTAGTGCTTTGTGTATACACACAGTCAGGATTAGTTCTACACATACATATCCACACATTCTCGCACAATGGGTTGTTGATTAGAGGATCGGGGTTCAAGCCCCAGTTCTGCTAAGCTGCCATCGTTGACCCTAGGGCTCTTAACCCTCACTCCACCAGCAGAGCTGTATATACATACAGGTTGTTCAGGTCCAAGCATTTTACTATTTCTTTAGGAACGTAGCTGTATTATTCAACCCTGTGTTCATGATCCGTGACACGATGGTCCTGTAATTACTTTGACGTTAAGTGTTGCAGAATACCGGGGTGCACGGTGGCTTAGTGATTAGCACGTTTGCCTCACACCTCCAGTTTTGGGGGTTTGATTCCCGCCTCCGCCTTGTGTGTGTGGAGTTTGCATGTTCTCCCCGTGCCTTGGGGGTTTCCTCCGGGTACTCCGGTTTCCTCCCCCGGTCCAAAGACATGCATGGTAGGTTGATTGGGATCTCTGGAAAATTGTCCGTAGTGTGTGAGTGAATGAGAGTGTGTGCCCTGTGATGGGTTGGCACTCCGTCCAAGGTGTATCCTGCCTTGATACCCGATGACTCCTGAGATAGGCACAGGCTCCCCGTGACCCGAGGTAGTTCGGATAAGCGGTAGAAAATGAATGAATGAATGTTGCAGAATACGGTGCACACCAATCTGTTTTTCTAGACTAACCTAATGGTCTGGCTCAAAATTGTAAATATACACAAATAATGACTGGAAAGAAATCAACACTCATGTCCTTCAGTTGAAAAAGCAGTAATGTGTCATTTGCCAACAAGAAACTGATATTGATAGATTAAATCTGGTTTATTTGCCAATCCTACATAAAAGCGTCTTGTTATGAGATGTTTATTGGGCAGAACTCAACTCCAGACAGAAAATTGTCTGTTAATGCAACACAGGGAGCCACAAAACCCTTTTGACATCTAAAATGAAGAGAACACTGCATATATCGTTTTTTACCTTAATGGAAAGTATAGAAAAAACTGTAGTGTGTTGCATTTATGTAATCAATGAACTGCTACAGACTAAACGAAATTTTATTTCTGCAGGCAAACAAAAATAATTTGAACAGTTTGAATTAACCTTAAGAAAAAAGAAGCTGGCTTGAAGGTTACTTTCAAATAAAATGTACAATGTCTAATTGAGTCCTCTTCGTATTCATGACACCATAATTTTAACTTGCCGGCTGCAACAAACCAAAAATGCGTCTGCGTCTGTGTGTCGGATTTCGCAAGTCGGCAGTTATGACGCATATTTTGAGCGACAAAAGGTTTATTTTAATGTTACAAGAGCCTCCTAATCTCAGAATTTAGAATTGCATTTTTTTTTAAAAACGAACTAACTAAAATAAAATAAGTTTAAATTAAATATTTATTTCCCAAATCTACAGGGAGTTGCAGCAGAGGGATGAAAGAACCACTCAGGTTGCCGACCCCTGTCTTAGAGGAACATCGTTTTTTTTGAGATTGCTGGTCAGGAACATTGCAAGATCTTATTCTGTATCTTGTTACTGTAATGTTCTACCTTATTGATTCAGCCACTTTATCTGTCACTTCTAAGGTTTGGTACTAAAATGGCTCACTTGCTGGGTGTACAGTTATGCCCATTTTCCACCAAGGCAGTTTGAGTGCTGGTTCAGAGCCAGAGCCTAATTTAGAACCAGTTCTTTCTGTTTCGACAGCCAAAGCACCGGCCCTGAACCAGGAAAATTGGTTCTTAAGTAGCACCATAACGTTGCTGGTCTAGACTCAAGAACCGCGTTTGATAATGTACCTTAAATATACTAATGTTTAATACACTTTTACTTTACCGCAATATGATACATTATCAGCACACATGATAGTAGGTAGCTACATGCTAAGGCTAACTTTTTTCTGTGCTAATGATAAAATAATGTTATGTACTTTCTCAAGTACCTCCGTTTATTCAAATTACACGGAGCTGCACGTACACGTGGGATTCGCCACGTTTGGATGCTAATGTAGGTTCACAGAGCCATGAGCATTAACAGTAAAGCAACATCCACCATTGTTGTGTTTGTGTTTACCGCTGCTGCGCCAACGTTGCTGCGCTGGGTAACGTGACGCGTATACAGTGACGTCAGACTCGGCTCTGTGATGGCTCTCTAGCCGGTGGAAAGGCAAACCGGTTCGCCAGTGGAACCAACTTTGTACCAACACTAGCTCTGAACCAGCACTCGGTTCTTTTTGGTGGAAAAAAATTTAGATCATAGCTGTGGTATTAGACTGAGCCTGATTTGCTATTCTGCATACTACAGTGTATAGCAAAGGTGTAGACACCTGACCATCACACACATGCCCTTGATTAACATCCAGTTATACGTTGTCGATCAGAGGATCCGGGTTCAAATCCCAACACTGCCAAACTGCCATCATTGGGCTCTTGTGCAAGGCTCTTAATCCTCATTGCTCCAGGGGCTCAGTATCATGGCTGACCCTGTGCTCTGACCCTAACCTCTAAAAAAAAAAAAAGCCATTGTCTGTAATGTATAAAATGTGAAAAAAATAAAGGATTGTTTTCTTCTTCTATCTATGTTTAATTACTCTGTTGCTGTTATAAGCAGCTCCACTCTTTTGGGAAGGCTTTCCACTACATTTTAGAATGCAGCTGTGGGAATTTGTCACAAGAGCATTAGTAAGATGTGCCACAAGAGCATTAGTAAGATGTGCCACAAGAGCATTAGTAAGATGTGCCACAAGAGCATTAGTAAGATGTGCCACAAGAGCATTAGTAAGATGGGGTCAATTTGTGGACGATGTGCATTATGAATATCCGTGATTGAGGGAAGAGAGATGCCGATGATCTGAGACGGTGCAGTTCCCAAACCAGACAATGATGCAGCTGCTCAGGATGTTCTCAATGGTTCCTCTAAAGAACATGGTCAGGATGGGTGGAGGGAGATGTGCTTTCCTTAGCCTTCTTAAGAAGTAGATGCACCGCTGGGCTTTCTTACTGATGGAGCCGGTGTTGAGTGACCATGTGAGGTTCTTCGCCAGATGAACACCAAGGATTTTGGTTGATGATCTCTATGGAAGATCCATTGATGTTGAGTAAAGAGAAGTCATTCTGTGCTATTCTGAAGTCTTTAGTTTTGTCAACTTTTAGATACAGGTTCTTGTCTTTACACCAGACAGTTAGCTGTTGCACCTCGTCTGACTCTTCGTTCTTACTGATAAAACCCACCATGTTCTTGTCATCCGCAAACTTGGGGATGTGGTTTGTACTGTTCGTTGCAACACAGTTGTGAGTCAGTAGAGTGAACTGCAGTGGACTGAGCACACAGCCCTGAGGGGCTCCACTGCTCAGTGTGGTGGTGCTGGAGATGCTGTTCCTGATCCGGACTGACCAAGGTCTCCCAGTCAGGAAGTCCAGGATCCAGTTTCAGAGTGAGGTGTTCAGTCCCAGCAGGCTCATATTCTCAGTCAGGTGCTGCAGGATGATTGTAGTTGAATGCTGAACTTGATTCAGTGAACAACATTTGAACGTATGTATCTTTATTGTCCAGGTGTGTGAGGGCCAGATGGAGGATCCATTGGAGCGGTTTGGACTATACATTTACATTTACAGCATTTGGCAGACGCCCTTCTCCAGAGCGATGTACATAAGTGCTTAAATCTCTAACATTGAATACATTAATGCTGGTTCACTAGGTTACATACTTAAGATACCATGAGTTTAAAACATTTGTTCAAAGTTACAATGAAAAAGTGTCAAAAGGTTTTTTTTGTTTGTTTTTTTTTTAAATGCAAAAGATAAGGAAAGAAGTGCTAGTTGAAATGTTTCCTGAATAAGTAGGTCTTCAACCGCCGCTTGAAAATAGCCAGTGACTCGGCTGTCATAGCCAGTGACTCAGACTATACTTAAACTGCAGGGGGTCCAGTGAAGGTTGTAGCTTTACAAGCCTCTTGAAGCACTTCGTTACGATGGGTGTGAATGTGACGGAACGATAGTCGTCGTGTCAGGAAATGTAGGAACAACGGCGCTACTCGGGGAAATGTTGAAGATGTCAGTGAAGACAGCCACTAGCTGTTCTGAACATTCCCTGAGCACCCTACCAGGAATGTTGTCTGGTTTAGCAGACTTCCTTGGGTTAACTCTACTTAAAGTTCTCCTCACGTCGGCTATAGTTTGACAAAGTACCTGGTCGTTGGAGGGAGGGATGGTCTTCCTTGCCGCAATGTTGTACTGTGCCACAAACCTTGCGTAGGTGTTGTTCAGCGTGTTTGGTGTTTCGAGTGTGTGGTGATGGTCTCTGAGACGGTAGCTGGTCTTGCACTCGACGTAGCTGGCCACTGATGACTTTTTTGAAGGGAGGTATCGTCTTTATTGGAGTGCTAATGATTGTATTACTAATCGGAAGTCTATGCCGTTTGATTGAAAATGACCTCAAACACATCTAATGTGACTGCTAATTTTAGCAGAATACGATGAATTTCGAAAATGTTGACTTGCAAAATTTGAAAACATACCCGTAAGATTTGTCGACCATCTTGATTGTTTTTCTCTCTTTTTTTTCTGTACCCGGTAGCCCCACCCCTCTTTGGCTACGTTAGCAAAGATCATAGTGTTCAACATTCTATGCTTCATAATTTTGAATAACTGCATGAGTGCTTTTTGTTGGAGTATTCAGTGTCATCGCACTACTTACAAAATCTATACAAAATAGAAATTGAATGGGGAATAAGTATGTGAACTGGGATAAACTTCTTGTCTTCATGGAGCTCGCTTTTGTGAACAGGGACATTGTTCTGCTGGAACAGGTTCAAGCCTCTTGAAGGGGAAAGTAATGCTACAGTAAACAAAGGCATTCTATACAATTGTGTGCTTCAAACTTTGTGACAACCGTTTGGGAAAGAAGCGTATATAGGTGTAATGTTCAGGTGACGATATAAATTTGGTCGTATTGTGTATGTAAGCGTCTGTGGGGAAACTGACATTGTACATCTGACTATTTTCAAATGAACTATTTCCTCAGTGTGGGACTTAACAACTCTTAACCCTCATCGTGATTGACTTTACACCCTAAATTACGTTCTAGGTGACTGTCACAGCGAAAGAGGAGTCTGTGGATTAATAGATTAAATTTTATTGTGTGAAATATACTTTGGTATGAGGAATTGTGTGTGCGTGCATGGGGGTGTGTGTGCGCATGTGGGGAAAGTACTTCATTAGAGCCTGCATGTGAATGAGTCTGACTTTCACTTGATATGATTATAAAGAGGTCTAAGAGGTGTGTGTTTCTGTGTGTCTGTGTGTGTGTTGGGGTGTAATGAAATGTCACTGTATCTGTGTATATATACCAGCTCTAAATATTTTTTATTATTTATTTAAAAAAATAATAATAATGTAAATTCTAAATTAAATTTTTCCCCAAAACAAGAACAAACTTGAAGCATCATTTAAACCACAGTGACCAGGACCTGACAGTTAATGAATGAATGAGGACCAAGTTTTATATTTAACTGCTGACCTCAAATAACGTAGAAAATTCTAGCTTATGCTTTTTATCTCGAATCGGCCAACGCACAAATCTAGACGCAAGCAGATACAAATAGCTTATCTTCTGTTTGTGTCTGTATATGTATCTGTTTAGACCATGTGTAGTGTAGTGTGTACTGTAGTGTGTGTGTTGTCACGTCGCGCCTATTAATATTATCAGAGGCTTCACATATGACATATTTTTGTCAGAATCTTTTCCACTGCAAGATGAATGTTCAGTTTGACCCTCTTTCTCATGGCATACATGTTTTACGCTGCTGCTTCACACTGTGTCACTTTCCTGAATCAGCCTGTAGCACCACCTGGCTTCTCTCCAGGCTGCTTTTTATGTCTTTCTGAAAAACAAGCTTAACTTCACCTTCATCATCTTAAGTGAGAGCAGGGCCACTTGCAGCCGCAATTTATGATGTCACTAAGCTCGTCACTGTGCAGGATGTGTCGTCTCTGACAAAGCATTCACGCGTGAGCCCCTTCCTTCCCCAGGATTCTCAGACATGGCCTTTACTGAACCTTACAGTCATTAAAGCACCCGGCGTGATTTTGCCGCAACAGAGCGCCATAACCGAGGCTCCCTATGGGGATTTCACACGTCAGGCTGTAAGCACAGTCATGCTGGACACCAAAAGAAAAAAACAAAATCTCTGCTTCAATGTATTAATCTCTTCCATTTTCTTGAGTGGTAACTGTTTATTCTCAATCTGATATTTATCCTATTCTAAACTGCTGTAACTGGAAGACGAGCTATTTTAAAGTTTTAAATAGTCTTGTATGCTGATGAAAGCCTACAATTTTTACTTTTATTCAGCAGTGATGTAATTTAAACCGGATTAAAAAGGATAGTGAGGTTTGTGTTGGATACAGAGCCTGCACAAGAACAGGATAGGATGCCACTCTATTGTAGTAGTAGTAGTAGTAGTAGTATTGTAGTAATAATAATAATAATAATAATAATAATAATAATAATAATAATATCATCATTATTGATGATGATGATGATGATGATGATGATGATCATCATCATCATCATCGTTGCCGTCACCATTCTGCCCAGCCTTAATAATAATAACACCACCACCAACAACATTGTATCATAGTTAATATTATTATTATTATTGTTGTTGTTGTTGTTGTTATTAAGGCTGGGCACAATGGTGACACAGAGGTTCATTTTAACACTTCACAACTCTATGGTTTTTAGTCTGATCCTGTGTCTGCGTCCTCCAGGCTCTCTGGTTTCCTCTCACCTCCCAAAAACAAGCCATTAAGCCTTCTGGCTACATTGAATTACCCCCTGGGTGTAAATGTGATAGACTGGTATGACATCCGGCTTGTATTCCTGCATCACACTCTTCAAGCTTCAGATCCAGAATGAAGTGGTTCCTGAAATCCAATGAATGATTAATAAGAGAGATTATTACTAAAGCAGCATTATTAGACATTAGGGCCCATATGCATGAAAATTCTTAGTGCTCCTAGAGAGTTGCTCCTAGTCATGAAAATGTGGGCCTTTCTCCTTAAGATGAAAGAGAAGACCCCAGTAAAGATAACAGTTATTCACAGAAGAAAGGAGGAGTTTAAAGAGACTTAAGAGTTTCTTTAGGAGAGGAGAAAATGGCCAAAAGGTGAAGAAGGAGAAGAAATGTATTGCATATGAAATTTAATAATTATAGCGAGTTATTAAAATGCTACAAATTAGATCGTTGAGGGATTTTGTTTGTGACCAATCATATTAGAGATAACATCTCGGACACAGCGCAGAAGTAAGTGTGTGTGTTTTTGTGTGTGTGTATGTTTGGGTGTGTGTACTTGTGTTTGTGTGTACTGTATGTATGTGTGTTGTGCCGCTGTGGCATTTAGAGATACACTAACATCTCAGAAACCGAGCCGAAATGTCATAGCGGCAGAAACGGTATCATTTGGTGCTATGACATTTCTGCTCTGTGTCTGAGATGTTTACATTACATTTGTTTTATTTGTAACATCCAGATTTCAGCGCATCTCTATGATGATTGCTCACAAACGTAATCCCTACACGATATAGTGAAGGCTTTTAATTGACTAGATATTAAAATTGTAAAATATTTGAATTTTATTATTATTTTTCTTCTATTGGACAGCCAATCA
Source organism: Tachysurus fulvidraco (assembly GCF_022655615.1). NCBI lineage: Eukaryota > Metazoa > Chordata > Actinopteri > Siluriformes > Bagridae > Tachysurus > Tachysurus fulvidraco. The sequence continues at coordinate 7,403,151 of NC_062529.1, forward strand.
CAGTCTTCAAAAGAATGCGTCATACCTAGTAACGGGTTTAGCCCCGCCTCCTCTCAATAAAGGTTTTGTGTTTCCTTGCTCGGAGTTCTGAATCAGTCTTGAGCTAAGATTCATAGTTATAAATGTTTAAGCTAAATTAAGAGCTCTCTAGAGTCATTTTGAGAATCTTTATGAATATGGGCTTTGGTTTGCTGTACAGGACAGGAGCAATTTGAAATATTTTTAACAATATCTGTTGCAGAAAGGACTCATTTACAGTAAACAATGTCTCGTTCACTATGAAACATAATAGCTGGAGAAATCTGGAAATTCTTCTTTTTTTTAAAACCAGCTCATCCCAATTTGAAGAGACTTGAATTGTAGATTTTAGTGCTAACGAATTCTCACATGCTCTTATGTGATTAAAAGGTGTTCCTTTGTCCCGTGTTCCCTTTTACTGTACTCTGAATGCTGCACAATGCTGTAAGTGTCCTTCATCAAGAGTAAAGTGCTGGAAAACAATATGGCATTTTCAGTATGGGAAATTAGACGTGCAGAAGTTTAACAATATGTGAGCCATAGCACAAAAAGATAGCTGCTGGCTTATAATCAAAATGCTGCAGAATTCATTCATTCATTCATTTTCTACCGCTTATCCGATCTTCTCGGGTCACGGGGAGCCTGTGCCTATCTAGGGCGTCATCGGGCATCAAGGCAGGATACACCCTGGATGGAGTGCCAACCCATCGCAGGGCACACACACACTCATTCACTCACACACTACGGACAATTTTCCAGAGATGCCAATCAACCTACAATGCATTTCTTTGGACCGGGGGAGGAAACCGGAGTACCCGGAGGAAACCCCCAAAGCACGGCGAGAACATGCAAACTCCACACACACAAGTCGGGGGGGGGATCGAACCCCCAACCCTGGAGGTGTGAGGCGAATGTGCTAACCACTAAGACACCGCTGCAGAATTCAGCAAGATCAAAATCTTTGATGGAAATATTTGAAATAATAGCATTTTATACTCTAATACATTCTCCTGTTGGGTGCCTCAGAGCACCGGATGTGTTACTTAATATACAAGTCAACGCTACAATGGTTGTGTATGTGAATGTTTTGAATATTTTTGTTACAAGAATGAAAAAACCAAAATAAAGAAATGTATTTTACCGTAGCTATTTTTTTTGTATGGAAAAGTGGAAAAGTGAATAAGGACTGTTTTCCTTAGAGCGCCACGGACATGATCCTGGTGAAGAAGGAGCAGAAAGATGCTGAGCTGGATAGGAAGATTGAGGCATTGCGAAAGAAGAACGAGGCCCTTATGAAGCGCTATCAGGTGATAATCCGGACGTTTGTGTTATTTCCTAGCTTATGTTAACCAGCCCTCTATTTTATTTATTAGTAAATATATCAGGTAAATATATACACGCACATAAGACTTTTGCTTATAAGCACATCAGACTCACGCTCGTACACACATCAGATACATGCTTATATGCACACATCAGACTCACACTTTTACATAGATATTAAAGTCGTACTTGTGCTTTCACATCAGACTTATGCTTATACGCACAGGTCAGACTCATGCTTATACGCACAGATGATTCTCATGCTTATACGCACAGGTCAGACTCATGCTTATATGCACAGATCAGACTCATGCTTATACGCACAGATCAGACTCATGCTTATATACACACATCAGTCTTGCACACGTATCAGAATCATGCTTCTATGCACACACATTAAACTCATATGTACTGTATACATAAATCAATCGCCCATATCAAAACAAAATCTGATTCTGGCCAGCAAAGGGCTGTGGTTTCATGTTGAAGTCTGGCAGTAAACTAAGCAAACCTGTAAGCAGGTAAACAGGGTTGTGCACATGGGTGTAAATCCCGGGGGGATTTGGGGGAGGGAGACCCCCCCCCCATTCGAGGATTGTCTCCCCCCTCCCCCCCAAAAAATATTCTTTAAAAAATATCGCACTCTCTATTGTGAAAAATATATGTATGTATGTATGTATACCTAAATAATTGTGTAAGTAGAAAAAAAAAACACACAAAAACCCCGCAAAAACTGCATTTAGAAACAGTTGCGTTCCCCCTCCGCTTTCTCACAGTGGTTTGACCCACTGCCTGCTTCCCCAGTACATCTCACCTACTCTGCACACACGAGTCAGGTGTGTGGCTGCGGCTCAATTAATGTTAAACTCCATTAAGTAGGGGATTTTATTCACTTTAAATAAAGCGATTCTCTTTAATGATGCAGACTCATTCATAATTTAGTTGCGGCAAAAATGCTGATTACCGTTGTAATTTTCCATGAATCTGCTATAACGGTTATTACTTCTCTAGTTAACGTTAGCTTGTTATAGCTTGTCGCATAGTGCACTGTAACTAACACGCCAAAGCCGTTTCCCATGCATTGTTTTATTTGGGACGACTTAGCATAATGTTAACATTAACGGTCACAATTAGCATATCGTTTAGCTGTGCTTTTACTAAATTAGCACTGTGCTACGTCCGAACTGACCTCACTGTATTTTTTTTTCTATAATCAAATTCTATTCTGTTCTTAAGTGTCTTAATTTAAAAAATTTTTTTAACATTTTTTAATTCCTTGTTTTTATTTTTATGATAGTTAAATGTGCTACAATATAAATAAACTTGCCTTGCCTTGCAGTGTCATAGACTAGATAAAATAATGGAGAAAAGGAAAATTTGAACCTGAGAAAAACTTTGAGAATAACCATAATGACGCAGTCGTTTTTCACTGTGGGGACATGTCTTTTATAAGTACAATTTGACTGTATTATTTGTGTCCTCTTCAAAAATTGCTCATGAGAAATTTTATATTTATTGTCCCCACCCCCTCCTGTTAAATGAAATTTACGCCCATGGTTGTGCACCTTATATTGCTGGATATTGTTGTGATGAAGTAGAGCTAGTTTGAGTCAGGTAGCACTATGCAGTTAAATTTTTTAGTTTATTATGCTGGTTTACATTGAGAGCTGTAATCTGACTTAAATCCTGTCTTTTAGGAGGTAGAGGAGGATAAGAAACGTGCGGAGCAGGAGGGCATGGCGATGCAGAGCCGTAAAGGGAAGGTTGAGGATCTGACCATCACTATCAATAAGTTCCCTACTGTGAGCCTTTTAGTCTTTCTGGTTAAATACTGCATTATGTAAAATGTGGCTTTCATTTTAATTTGTAGCTTGCCATTACAAACAGACAATTAGGTAAAAATGCAGTTAATTCCTCGTGATGTGTTTGGCACCCAATTTTTAAATAACCACTTTTTTTCCTTCCCGATTTTTGTTCTTCTTCATCATTTAAGGAGAAGCGTGTTGTAACAAAGAAGGATTTGGGAGATGAAATACCTAAACTGCTGCAGAACCAGGAGGACGTGTCCAACGTTTTCAGTGTTGGCCGTGGTAAAAGGAGGCAGATTCTAGTCACTGCCCCTGGAAACACTAAGGCAAGCTTGGCATTAGGTCCATATAAATGTGTGTGAACTAAGAATGTTAATGACTCGTACCCTGTTCTGGATGTTGTTGGGTTGCAAAATATGTATTTCTCGGCTGTTTCCATGGTTACACATTTCTTTTAGTGACCATGTCATATCCTATTGATTTGCATGTATTGACAGCAGCAGAGATGTTCCCCAGATAAGTGAATTGAAGAGATAGGAGTACACAAGAATGTACATTTTAAGCATAAAACTGTTTTGATCAAACAGTACCATTAGTGAGGAAAGTAAGTGCTGACGATTAATAGAGAAGCTTGATGGAAGATATGTAATTGGTAAGTTTTTTTATCGCACAAGTAAAAATATGTACAGAAATAGTGATGTAGACTGAGATGACTTTTGAGCTGAGACCTTTCTCTGCAGGGGAAGAGGGTGGTCAGTGAAAGAGTGGAGAAGGGCAGTACTGCTGGTCTAGCAGGGATCAAGCACTCTACTGAGGGCAGGAGAGAGACTCTGGATACCACTGCCGGGAGAAAGGATTGTACAAAATGCCCGGTAAGACTTTGAAGGCATTTAAACACCCTAATTTTGCGTTGATGTTCTTTTGTAATTGCTAGTGGCTTTGCTTTTACATTTTATGTTGACACTAAAATGGCACGGCTCTTGACACAAAGCATTACAAACTTCAAGAGACATCTGCAACCTTAGCTTTTTTTACTTTTTCATTTAAAGCAGTAGTAAGGCCAAATGCAAACGATCACCTTGCAAAAGAAAAAACAAGTCACTGCTTGGGAAAGGGCATAAGATGCGAGAGATGCGTCACTTAGTTGCTTCACTTCTAATTTGCATAAAGCCTTTCAGTCCACCTGCTTCTCACTTTTCATCCCCTGACAGTTACCTCACTTCTTGTCATTGCAGTTTTCCAGCTCGGTCTTGTGAGAGTGTAGAAATGAGTAGTGTGGGTTGTGTTCACTATGGGCAGTTAAAAATAGATCAGGCATTAATTTTTAACCCCATTCACACCGTGGGGGTTATGGGTTTGATCCCCATGTCTACCCTGTGTGTGTGTTTGGTTTCTTCTGGGTACTACAGTGTCTTTCACCAGTCCAAAGACATGCCTGAATGACGTCTCCAAATTGTCTATTGTGTTTGTGCCATGCGATGGGTTCACTGCAAAAAATATCAAGGCGCATTACTGCACATCATTTTTAAGGCTAAACAGCAAACATAGCCTTATTTGATTAATAAATATTTTATAGATAAGTCTAGATGTTCATCAGGCTTCTACAAGGGGCTTTCCATTTCTGCCACGGTACAGTTTAAGTAGTCGAGGAGAGTTCTTGTCTAAGGCTTCTCTCAACAGTTGTTATGAAAAGGGTACTTGCAATAAAAAAAAAACAACTTTATCATAGTTTTCTGGATGAAAAACCATTCTAGATACCTGGAGGAAAACCGAAACTTATCATCATCTTCGTCCCTCCCTATTTTTTACTTACACTAACTCATTACATCAAGCCTGGCACAACTGTGATCTATAGCTTCCAAGCTTGTACTTAATGCTTGTGGTCCAGACATCATATCATGTTCCACTACCAGGCTCCGTTAAAGCAATGCTTTCATACAGTATGTCATTGCCCTTATGGAGTTTTAACTCAGTGTCATGAGAAATGGAGAAGGCCACTATGAGATGTTTCGCATATAGGTCTGAATATCTGAAGATGTGGAAAGATGCTGGCAAACTGATGCTGGCTTTATCAAGAGATGATGTTTGTGACTGTGGTTGGTGTGGTAGCCTAGTGGTTAAGTTTTGACCTCCGATCGGAAGACTACGAGCTCAAATCCTCGGTCCACCAAGCTGCCACTGCTGGACCCCTGAGCAAGACACTTAACCTTCAATTGCTCAGTATTAAAATAGGAAATGTAAGTCACTCTGGATAAGGACATCTGCCAAGTGCCATAAATGTAAATAATGGTAACAGCTTTCATCATTATTTCAAAGAATGGCAAGATGGTACTTTTCACAGGCAGTTCTGCAATGTCCAAGTTCGAGCTCAGGTATATTTGAAGGCTAAATTACTACAGCATTAACTGTATACACCCATTAAAAAAAAAAAAAATCTCAAAGAGTAATCCATTAATCATGTACATCAATAGTACATACCGTTATATTCAATTCAGCAAGCACATCTTTTGGGTCACCATCAACTTTCTAGCTTCTGGGTATCCAACTAATGGGTGGTAATCATTCAAATTCTCTGGATCCAGGATTTCTATATCTGTGTAGCTGCTGTATGGACTGTTGCAGAAAACAAAATGAGAGCTTTGTAGTGACAAAATTGACCACAATGTCCAGTATCTTGTAGAACTTTGGCAATTCACTGCATTGCTCAGCAGAACCCATCATGCCCTTAACATATTGGGTCCTATACAGACAAACATCTTTGGCAAGGGACACAGTATCATGATTGGGATCCTTTTTTTAATGACTTGTCCTCAGATTTTCTTTTTTGACCAGTGTAAATACTGTATGTTAATCGATGTTACGTGTGCGGAAATACCGGAATGAACACATTAGTATAATAGCAGCAGCATGTTGGTATATAAAAGTGTTAGTATAGCTGAAAAGCCCCCTTTCTCATTTCTGGTGATTTTATAATAAGAAATTCCTGTCAGGTTGCTAATTTACAAAGTCTTTTTGCAAATTGGTTTTTATGTTATAGCTCTCCCGTGACCCGAGGTAGTTCGGATAAGCGGTAGAAAACGAGTGAGCGAGTGAGTGAGAGTGTTTTAGCTCTTTGTTTTCAAACATCAGTCTTTTCACCAGTCTGTAATTTTTCTCTCTCTCTACCTACTAGGATTTTCGAAGACATTTGATTGACCACAAATTAAATGTCCCCTATCTGAAAATAGACCAAAAAAATAAAAAAAGAGATTCTGAAGGGAAATGCTTGTGCTCTAATAAAGATGCATCACTGTGTGCTAGTGTGAGAATGAGCCTAGAACTGCTTTTGAGTTTTCATAAATTCTGGCCTAAAGCTTATCGTGTAAGTTAGAAAACCCAAATAAAATAAGAACACCAGAGCCAGTGTAACCTGTGATCACCTCATGCCTGTATCAGTATGATGGATTTCATCAGGAGCTGTGAGCAGGTACAAATTTGAGGAAGTAAAAACCTCCTGTTCGAGAGAGAATGCTACTGTACCAATCTTCCTCTCTCCCATATGTACAGTAGCCGCTTAGTTGCTTCACTTCTAATTTGCATAAAGCCTTTCAGTCCACCTGCTTCTCACTTTTCAACCCCTGACAGTTACCTCACCTCTTGTCATTGCAGCTTTCCAGCTCCTGTCGAAAATGATTAACTTCTTGCTTTGCCTGAGCACAAGACTCGTACGATGGATTGAGCTTCGGCTTCTTCGGCACCAGTGTAATACACCATGTATTGTATGAGCTACTAATGATGTCCAATGCGCGTCTGGTCAACAAAATAGTACTGTGCATTACAGACCATCATCCACAACAGACCAAGGATCTTTGCTCTGAGACAAAACATTACATCCCCATACTGCAGCTCCTCATTTTGTAATAGGATCGATTTAATTTCCATGTTCAGCCCTACTACTAGTTCCCATGCTATTAAAGGTGTAGTCAGCTAGAGTTTAGCTAAGAATGTTAGCTACGGTATTTCCAAACTCAGATTGTAAAAGCACAAATTGGTGGTGAACAGTAAAGAACATTTTTTATCATCTAATCTTTGTATTCTATTTTCACATTCTAATATGCCCAAAAGTATTGGAACGACATGTCAGATTCATTGTTCTTGCTGTACACTGAAAACATTGAGCTTTGAGATCAAAAGATGAATATGAAACGTTAAATTTCAGTGTTTATTTCCTGATATTTACATCTAGATATTTTAAACAGCTTAGAATATGGCACCTGTTATTTGAATCCACCATTTCTTAATTGACTGACAGGATGTCCTTGTTGTCCAGCTATACTCTGTGAAATTGTTTGTCTAAATGAATTCATATTTATGATATTTATGGTCTACTCTTGATTGAGACGTGAGTTTTACCTGTAAAGAAACGATGAAACCAAAAGGTATGAGGTCATCAGTCAAGCATGGTGTCATGGCTTGGGCTCACGTTGCTGATTCTGGAACAGATAGATTTAGGTAGCATTCACAACTGTACAGAAGAATTCAGTCTGCCAATTAACAGAGAACTGCATCTTTTGTAATAAGAAGGAATTTCATCACACAGCAAGAACATGACTTGTCAAGTCCTTAGACTAGTCAAGTCCTTTGTTGTGGTGGCTGTGTGTTTTGGGTCATCGCTAGACCTTAACCAACCGAAGGATGAAACCACCAAAACTAAAAACAACTGAAAAATTGTAGTAAAAGAATCCCAAAAGAAGAACGTAACAGTTTGGTAATGTCAGTTGGTTGCCAGCTTGATGCAGTTACTGCAAACAAGGGATCTGCAACCAAATATTAAGTGTTATTTACACTTCTAGCATGTTTCGATAATTTAGCTCACCTAAAAACTGTCTGGTTTTCAACCAAAGGTGGCATGTTCTGAGTTAACACATCTGGATGTAAATATCAGGAAATAAATGCTGAATTTCTCATGCATCATCTTGGTCACCTTTTGCTCTTAAACACCGTTTTCAGTGTACAGAAACAAATAAATTGGTTCCGCGATGTTCTACTACTTTTGGTGTATAATGACTCGGTGCACAATAATGCAGTCAGGATATTGTATGCCTCGACTCCAAAATCTTTCTTTGTTTTTATAAATTTTATTGGCAGTTGTTTCACATTTCAAGGTGAAAATGATCAGCCATAATTTGTATTGGTTAGTTTTTTTTTTAACACTATCAACATGTGTTAATTCCATTTTACAGCTTTAAATTGGAATTATGCACTGCACTTTCAACACCACACTAGATGCTTCGTGTCAGTTTGTAACTACATTTATTCCAAAACAAACCTAAAATATTATTAAAAAGACATTATGATCGGGCAGTGGTGGCTCAAGTGCTTTAGATCTTTGTTATTGATCAGCGAATCAGGGTTCCAGCCTTAGCACTAATCTGACCCCAACCTCCAAAGTTGGGATATGCGAAGAAAGATTTTCACTGTGCCAATGTGTATGTGACAAAATAATGGCTATTCAATTCTATTCTATTCTAGACACAGTATCTCAGGAAAGCATAGTGTGACAATATAGCACACTTTTCCTCTCCTTCTTTCATTGTGCACTTGGTATCAAGGACTCTCTAGGTGTCTTATACCCTGTTTTAAATAACTACCAGACATTAAGTAACAGCCCTCTCATGACTCCCCAGACCGTCTGCAGTGATTGATGTAGAGGCGCACAGCACTCGACAGCGCTCGTATAGCCAATTCTCACCAGTTCTTTGCCCGTGCTTTTGAATATTCAGCAGGGCTAAACCTTCCTTGTTCTCTTGTCTAGACACAGTGCAGCAGAGAACAGTTGTTCAGTTGTTCCCAAGGATTTTACAACCCTCTACCACAACCATTAAGCTGGCACATTTTTGTTACATGACACTTAATGTGTTTATTGCAGATTCTTAATGGGCAACTGTTATTTACCTTGTTAAGTTAGCTGTATTAGTATTGCACTAGTATTAAAATAATACAGATAGCTGATTGAAGGACTTTTTTTTTTTTGGATGCTTACGTTTTTGTCGTGATTAGATGCAGAGCTGTTTGCTGAGGGGTAGTTTGGCAGATTGGGCTTGTTTGATACTAAACTAGGGAAACTGGTCGAAGTAGATCCAGGCTACATCTTTCTTGTTAATCTTTTATATGCCTGAAAATGTATACCCTTGAAATATGGATGATGGAAGGACCCCTTCCCTTTATTTCCTGACCATGATGATGTAAAATATTTGGATCGACAAACAAGTAGAAAGCTATTGAAGAAAAACCTCGCTGTAACCCTGATGTTACTTGGATTGATTTGCATCTTGTATTATTAGGTATCAGGTTATCTGCTCCTAACAGTGATTATTCCATATCCATCCTACAAAGTACTTTGTTCCTGAGATATCAGGCTAGAGACAATCACAGACAGATGTAAAAACACAATGCTCCCCCCCTGTTGCTTATGGAGGCATTTAAAACCTACACTGAAGGAGGACAAATTAAACTTTATAAACTAGATATATACAGTATGCTGTTGCTGTTGGTGCTGATTATCTCAGGGTTTCCCCAAAAGTATTTTCCATACAGGTAAACTGGTAGAAATGATCGTCTTTTGCGCATAAACATTTCCCCTCACCATAATATAGCCTATAACATACTGAATATTGCACTAGCTTAGTAATGGCTCACACAAGGCTAGCAAGCTAACTGAGTGAAGGTCTGAATGTCTGTGAGGTGAATTATTTGGCTTGGTTAACTTACTAGAAGATACCTAAAGCCAAATGCCAAGAATGTGAAGAAATGTAAAGAATTTTTTTCCAACATTCATAGGTGTGAATATAAATGAGGTGAATTTTGAGATGGCACTAATTTTGATGAAAAGGTGGGTTAATAAGCTTTTACCATGATGGAGATAAAACAATAATTACTATCCGTTTTAAAATGTAATGCCATTTTCCTCAGGGACTGAAGAAACCAGACGAAAATTGAGAAATGGCTGATCTTTTTTTTATAACTATTAAGATAATTAGTAAGAATATTAGTCTATAATTAGAATAATATAATTAGTCGATAGTATTAGCCTGTTTCACAAGCCTGTATAAATCTAGCTTATATAATAATTTAAAATTCTTACATTATATACAGTAAGTATAATACATTATAGATGTTATAATACATATCACCAAAATGACTGAAATAAATTGTACTTTATATAAATATATAACTGTCGCTTATCCTGTCTGTAAAGGTCACTGTGTGTTAGAAATGCACACATGGACAAAATTGTAGGTACCTTTCCATTAAAGAAAGAAAAACCCACAATGGTTACTGAAATATCTCGAACCGTGGTTCATCGGAAGCATTACAAGAACAAAAAACTAATGAAACTGGTGTGAAAATCTCAGGAGAGTACCATTTTCTGAAACACTCAAAACGAGTCCATCTGGTACCAACATCCCACATGCTGTGATCCGAGTCTCAGAGATTATAGTTTTTCTTCATCCTGATGTTTGTTGTGAACATTACCTGAAGCACTTAACCTGGAACCTCATGATGCTGTGCATTGTGCTGCGGTCACATGATTGATCAGTTGGATAACTGCATGAGCGTGTAGGTGTTTAATAAAGTGGGCGGTGATTGCAGTTTTTAAGTGGAGTATTGGAGGGAACGTCCTCTATTAAAGCTCTGTCAGAAACTGGTGGAAACCGGGAGCAATAGGTTTGTGTAACGCTGCTGCTTCGTGTCAGGAGAGTTGAAGGCTAAAGGATAGCACACGGCAGCTGTACGACTGTGTCACTGTGTACAGAGCTTCAGTGCTAAAACAAAAAAAAAGCGCAAGAAGTAGGAAACTGCTTGACTGCCTGATTCAGTGCCCACTTGTACTGTACACACTGACTCCCTCTCTCACCCTTGCTCTCTTTCACGCTTTCTCTCTCTCGCATTGTTTTCCAGCATAATGAACAGTAGGTTTTTAAACTAATTAACATTTAGCTGCACTTTGTTCTGAAAGACTAAATTATTCAGCTGGGAGACAAGAAGCAGGGTGCCAGGGGGTGGGGGTGTGTTTTTTGTTTTTTTTTTGTGCGCCATTGTGTGTCTTTTTGTCCTCTCCGTGTGTCTTTCTGTGACTAGGGCTCGCATCCTGAAGTGGAGTCACTTCCTGTACAATTTCTCATATCTATGTTTGAATTTTGTGGGCTAATACTCATCAGTTTTAATGGGATTCACGTTCACACAATTTAAGTAAGTCAAGGACACGCATTAGCATTGTTCAGCAACAAAAACGAACAACCGTCCATCTTATTCTCATTTATCTACATCAAGCTACACAAATTGCATGTTCTTTTAAATGTGTTAATAGACACAGGGTTCATTGATGTGTTAAACAAAACAAAGCTCTGAATGAAATCCCTAAACAATTTTAAGAGTTTGGCTTGAAAGCCTGATGAACAGAGATGTTTTGGCTCTGACGTGCCATCTAGTGGATGTCGCTTTCAAATCTTATGGATGAAGAGAAGACTCTCGGTGTGTGAGTGAACAGTGGTGCTTTGGTGTGTTGCTTCTTCGCCGTGTAAAATAAAATCCAGGCTCATCTTCTTTATGTGAAGACGTATATTTTAGTCCCTTATGTTACACATATGTCAAGTTTCTGACCTTGAACATCTTGAAAGTTTCAGATATTTGTGTCCACAATGGAAAATGAGGGGGAAGAGAGAGGCCGATTTGAGACCGGGGGGAGGGTGGGAGAGGAAGGGTGGGGGTGTCTAGCGGGAAGGGGGGAGGGTGTCGAAGGGAAAGGATGGAACTGCTGCATTTATTGTTATTAATTGATCGTGCTTTCTTACATTGGGATGTTCTTCACAGCAAACAATATAATGTACATCATTTAGTATTACATCATCCTTCGACTGTATGTCTTTTTCTGTCTGGCACTGAACATCTCGCTCGACACAAAAAACCTTTTCACACTGCTCTTAACCCTGAGTTATCGTTGTTCCGATTGCTGCTTTTAACCCCAGCTAGAGGTTTAATGCCTTTTTTTTTACGCGGGGTTCTAAAACGCTGCTCTGAACAGGTTTAACACTGTTAATGTTACAGTACATCTGTTATTGTGACCCTCCCTTCATCAATAACGGCTCATAGACGAGTGCTGGGTTTATTAATGCGGTCGTTCGAAAGGGCTATAATCCAGTCACTGTCGGGGAACGTGCTGTTGGTAATAAAACATCAGAAGTGATGATGAGGTTCTAGCTAAAATGTATTCACTACAAATTCTACTAGCAGCTGCTTTCAAGTGCATTACATAAAGATGATCAAAACATGACCCTCAACCATACAGTGTCTGGGTAGAAAATGTCTGTGTGAGGTGTGTGAAAAGGAACATGTCACATATGTGACATTAGAGATGGACACTGTAATGGCTTTATTACTGCCTACTCTATATTATAGCAATTTGGAAAATGAAGCTATGTGTAATTTATAGATCCATCAAAACTATACACACAAACTGACGACCTGTAATAATTTCATCATCCCTCTGAAACATCTGACTTTGTCCAGTTGAGGGCAGTATAATCCTTCACCCAAACTACACCTTTAACCCTCTGTGTGGTGTGTTTGTTTCATGCGTGTTGTTGAGCTGTTAAATACAAACAGTTTAGATGCATGTTGTAGTGAAATTCTGTAGCTGAAAGTTATTGATGCTGAATTATTAATAGTAAAATGATTCCCTGCATGTTTTTGTATGAACAACCATAAATTGAACTTACATTAGAGAGAAACTCATTTTTGAGAGTGAATATTCTCATTTATTTGAACTGAAGTGTATTTTATTGTAAAATAAAACCGTTTGCTGCTCTTATTCATTTTATCCCTCGATCTTCAGGTTGGAAAGAAGCAAGAACGAAAGGGTCGAGTTGAGAGTGCTCATGGATTTACTGATTATAATCCCTATCATCAGGTGAGTGTCTCTCTCTCTCCCCCTCCCCCCTCTCTCTCTCCCCCCCTCTCTCTCTCTCTCACTCACTCTCTCTCTATCTCTTTTTCTTTCTTTCTCTCTCTCTATCTGTCTTTTTCTCTATCCCTGCTATCCCTGTCTTCTTTTTTTCTCTGTCTCTCTCTCTCTCTCTTTCTCTATCCCTGTCTTTTCTCTCTCTCTCTCTCTCTCTCTCTCTCTCTCTGTGTGTGTGTCTCTTTCTCACACTCTCACCCTCACACTCTCTCTCTCTCTTGCTCTCTTGAGCTTCACACGCAATTCATCAGAATTGTTTTTTGGAAGCATGACGTAGAAGGTTTAGGAGAATGACTTTCTAATAAAACCTCAACACAAACCTTATGGCACTATCATATGAGACATGTTGTGCCCTTCTGCAGGATGTATTTATTGATGATTTCTCTACTGAGCATTCTCTTACAGGTTTTTGTTAGTTTTTACGTTGCTCAAATCTGCTGTAAGTAAGCAGACCATGGTGTGATGCACGATCACCTGAAAAACAAGGTCTAGCTCCACTAATAACAGCCTCCTGCATGTAGTCTTGAGGAAAAAAAATAATTAATAAACTGCAGAGGAAAACAAGACTAATGATTTGAACCGAAGTATTGAGCTGATGTTGACCAAAGCTGACATGACTATTTCAATAACATTTCAATAAATATCCATTTTTGAACTATTACAGCTAAACAAAATATATGTAAGAACATTGAGTTACCATTTTTATGCCTTATACTAAATGGGATATTATACGATACTACATTTACTAAATCTATATTCTTTAATAGGCGATTCAATAAGCATTGAGAAGGTTTTTATCTTGAAATCCCAACCATTTTTTGAGGCACTTGCATTTATAAGGAATAAAGTCCAGATAAATCTCTAGACTATTTTTAAAGCGATATGTAGAAATTGACATTGGCATATTAACAAAAAAGTCCATTATCCATTGACTGACCACATAAAATGACTGACAATGAGTCTGAGTGAAGGATGCTGGGAATATCATTGAATGGTATTATTAACAAAAACAAATCCATGCATGAATTGAATTAGATTAGAATGTGAGTGTATTTTTTGCTTGAAGCTTGTGCTATTGTGCATGGTATGTTTAGTAAAAAGGTTCAGTTAGTTTAGCAGTTCAAAGATTATGCTGACATCGCAGTGATTGTCATTCTGTCTGTCATTCAGTCAGTCTGTCAGATATTAAATTTGTTTGTTATTCAGTCTGTCAGTCATTAAGTCAGACTGAATAATTGACAGACTGACTGAATAACTGATGATCAGTCTGTTTTTCAGTCGTGTCAGTTATTTAGTTAGTCTGCCACCCAGCCTGTTAGTCCTTCAGTCTGTCTGTACAGTAAGTCATTCAGTCATTTAGTAAGTTTGTCAGTTGTTCGGTCATTCATTCAGCCTGTCAGTTATGACAGACATCAGTTATTCAGCCATACATCAATTATTTGGTTATCCAACCAACCATTCAGACTATTATCCAGTCTGTCTTTCAGTTGTTTAGACCGTTGTTTGGTCAGTTATTTAGTCGGTTAGTCACTTTTCAAGTATGTCAATCATTCAGTCAGTCTGACATTCGGTAAGTTAGTCTTTCAGTCACTCACTCAGTGGAATCTATATTCTGCTTAAGACTTCACAATTGAATAGATTTACAATAATCTACACTCATTGTTTGGTGAACACCATAAGAAATGTGTTTAATCCTGTGAACTTGTACAAGCAACGCGGACATTTGTCTGCTGTCACTCAGCAAATGGGGAAAAACTGCAGTAAAAGCATAGCTTGCATTTAAAAGGTAGACTGTTGTGTTTATTTTGTGCTATTGTCATACTGATAACAGGTTTCAGATTGATCACGGTGTATGATACAACTTTCTTGAACGTGAAAATGTTCATCAGACCAGTAGACGTTTATCTCTCTATTATAGCACTGGTGAGAAATGGAAAAATGTAAAGTAGTTGCAAGATCACTGAAGTAGATTTGTTGTGGAATTGTTACTCTGGATGTTTTCTTTGTATATAACCAACCCAAATATCTGGGCTTGTTCTTATTGTAGTGCTGCCAAATGAAATTAAGAAAGGAATTTCTGTAGTGGGAACTGACTTTGAATTTTATCTGGAGCTACTACGACAAAAATTGGACAAAGTCAATCAAAGGTGGTATACGTACAGTTTTGTATTGAAAACATTTGTACGAATACGTACAAATTTGTACGGAAGTTCCCCACATTGGGCTGAGTGTTTTGATATATGACATGCCCATGCTGTGCTAATTTTTGATTTTCACGTGACGTCACGTGACATCATCAGAATACACGTGAGGAAGTTCCTCTCATTGTTCTGAGTGTTTTGATATGTCACATGTCAATGTCGTAAAAGGTTTTTTGATTTTGCATATTTTGGGGGCGGGGCTGCGGGACAACCGGAAGGCCGGACGGTACACCAATTTAAAAGTTTGTTCAGAGTATCACCGAGTTTGGCCGAGTTTGGTGTAGATAGTTCAAAAGCTTGGCGAGTTATAAACCTCCAAAGTTTATAATGGGAGTCTATGGGGAAAAAAGGCCATTTTGAGACCCGCTACCGGAAGTACTGGAACTCGGATTGCTTGGAAAAGTAATGGCGACAACCAGGGTCTACAACATATTCGAATTTGGTGCATGTGGCTCGAAAGTGCTAGGAGGAGTTACTCTTGATAAATTTTTGTCTAAGCTTAAATAGGAAAACAAAATGTTGGCTTCTACAAAGCCAACATAATTAGGGTTGGGAAGCTTCCTACTCAGCCCCATGTTAGACATGAATGACGTAACGGCTCTGCTCCAGAGAGAAGAGCACATGGCTGTCATGTACGTCACAATTTTTGCTGTTTTCATAGTAGCACTTCCTGTTTACCCTCGGATAATTTCTCTTGGAACAAACCAGCTGTTGGCTGCTTTTTTTTCTACTTCCCAGTCCAACCGATGGCCAGACTAAATGCAAACCAGATGGGAAAATGCTGTGGTATCCATGTTGGTTTTAAGTCACTAATGGTGTCACCAGGAAAGCACCATCACTCACACTTCCTGCTCCATGCTTCACTGTGGGAACAACATGATCAGGAACCATCCATTCAGCCTCTCTATATCTAATAAAGATACAGCGGTTAGAGGAAGTCTCAAATTTGGACTCATCAGCCCTAAGGACATTTTCCACTGCTCTGATGTCAATTCCTTGTGTTTCTTGGCCCATGCAACTCTTTTCTGCTGCTTGTTCTTGTATTGCATTCAACCATGAAGGCCTGACTCATGCAGTCTTTTTTGGACAGTGGATGTTGAATTGTCGGCCATTTGAACTCTGAGAAGCTTTTATGTAGGCTGAAATCTGAGGTGATGTACTGTAAATCAGTATTTTCTGAAGCTGGAAATTAAGCTGGAAATTGTAATAATCTTTCCTCTGTATTTTTGGTCTTTCTTTCCTGGGAACGTCCTCATGAGAGCAAGTTTCATCAGATGAATCTGATGAGCAAACACCATGAGTGTTCCATGTTGTCATCAAAGCTAAATGTAGCTACTTTGGATGAACTAAAATATACAACATATTTTGGGTTGTTTAACACTTTTTCGTTTACGACATAATTTCATGCATGTTCTTTCATAGTTTGGATGTCTACAGTAGTAAAAAAAAAAAAAAAAAAGAAAAACCTCTGAAGGAGGTGCCCCTAACCCAAATGGGTCCCACCCCTGTATTGATAGCTCCGCCCACACATACATACATAACCCAGGCAAATAATGGAAAGAAATGTGTCTTTATCATAGCTGAAGGGAAGAACAATACAATTGCAGATAAACAAACCAGCAAAAATGACACACAAGCATAATCATGTAAAGGACGGCATGTATTAGTTCTGTGTAACAAAGCAAAACCAACGTTACTCACCTATCGAGAAGGAAAAAAGCAACTTCGGTGTCTTAAGTAAAGTTGGCTGCATATTCACAGATTGGAGTTTCCCGAGTCAATAACTCCTGAGCTAAACGCTTCGCTTTCTTTTTTTGTTTTTATCCTCCAAGTCAATGTTAAAACCTTTCTGCTAATGTCACACACGTGCACTGAACACTCTCTCCGCCACATATTGACAAGCCCCGCCCCTTTCTGCTCATTGGCTATAGTTTGTTTTGATTTTTGTTTTGTTTTTTTTATTGTTTATTTGTTTTATTTATTATTCGGCCCGACTCAGTTTTCTGAAGCATTCCTCAGAAATCGGAGATCCTGCCTTTTAAGCAGTTATTTTTCAGCAGCTACATGAATGACAGTTAAACAAAGTTTTTCAGACATAGTTTTCATCTAGACAATATTCTTATCTTTCACCTTCTTTAGCAAACAGAAGTGCTGACTGATCTCAGTGTCCCCACATCCAGCGATGAGCAGCTGGAGTACCTGCGCTGGAAAAAAGAGAGAGAAGAAATCGACCGAGAGCGTGTGGCTCGCCACAAAAACTCCAAGGGACAGTGGAGGAGAGCCTGGGACATGGACAAACCCGAGCTTACGTAAGCTGCTGCGGCCGTTCTCCACATGTCGCATGCTGTCTGTGTGCATGTGTACATCTGTGATTAACCCATTTGTCTTGGTTTAGATTGGGCCTTGTTCTAATTGCTTTTGTCTGTTTGTTTGTTTGTTGAGCTGTTCCACTTTCTGCATGTCTGACTGACACTTCAATGATAAATCTCAGTTGTTTTGTGAAAGTTGACTCGAGTTTTTGTGGTTTTTTTTTGTGTCTTTTCAGCATTTTTCATACAGAATACACATAATTAAAGGATTGAAAAAGAGGATGATTTTTAGGAAATATTTACTTATGGGTTATTTCATTTTACCTTATTATAATTATTAGTTGTCTCCAAAATAGACACTTTCAGATGAATTAATGTGGTATGAATCCTAGAAACGTTGCTTTTTCAGACTACACATAATGACAATTCAGGTGGAAGAAAATAAAGGGGGATGTTTTTGAGAAAGTTGTACAGAAAATTAATGGAACAACATTTTTGATTATTGTCCATTTTTACATGAACATTCTTGTACATTCTTACATTATGGGGAAATATGGATGTGTTAAAAGAGGATATGAAGTCGATCGGTGCGTGAGCAGAGGATGAGAAGGATAGAGTTACAGTACAGTAGGTGGAATCAGATGATTTGCTGTGGCGACCCCAACGTGAAAATCCGAAAGAAGAAGGAGGAGAATGATGATTCTAACATTATGGTCAGGTAAAAGAAAGCTGTGCCATAACAAATTAAAGGGAAAGACCAGTGGCTCTGTTGGGGAGGTTTAACTGGAGTATTTTGGCATCACTTGTCCCTTTAGAAGAAATACTTACTGTAAATCAATACCTATGATTACCTGTCTAAATCCTGATCGGAGTGACCTCTTCCAGGATGTTTTGTTTTTCTCATCGACAGTGCACAAGGGTTCAGAGAATGATTTATAAAAGCAATGGAATTACTTTATTTATTACAATTTTTAGGCCGCATAAGCCAGGGGCAGTCATGGCGAAGTAGCCCTGTAACAGAAGAAGTTAAGAACCTTTCTCTGTGGCAATGTTGGGGCTTGAACACCAAACCTTCTGATCATTAACCTGGTGCATTAAAAGTTAAGCCATGTCTGTCCTCTCCAAAAGGCTATAACTCCTATGCTTATTATCATATGCGAGATATTTAAACTTCTGGAATGCCTCCAAACACTGGGATGTGGGATGGAGGGAAAGTTTCCCCTACTTGAAGCTGTTCTGCTCACTTGTAGTGGACCAACACCTTTATACGACACTTCAATCCCTGATGACCAAGGGAATGTCGAGCTACAGATTACAGTAGATGAAGTATTATAACGGTAGTGTGCATGTTGCTTAACAACACATCACACACCATTGTTGTATTCACACAGCCCTGTGGTACATGTTAAGGGTGATGGTGGCAGAGCGAACTTTTTTTGGTTGTTGTTTTTTTTTGGGCCACTTTCAAAATTTGTTGTGGCTAGCTAAAAATTTTGAAATTGCAAAAAAGGAATCGTTTTGTATGTTTACAGTAATGCGGTTGTTAAATACCCAACAACAGACACACACACACATATTGAGTGGGCTTTTATTCAGTAGGATAACACACTCCGGGAGAGAAAGGAGTGAGAATGGGGGCGGCACTTCTGAGTCACGATAATGGTTGAAAGCGTATGTCTATGTCCTGACCTGTTGTTCGAAATTGGAAGGTGGGTGAATGTGTGCGAATCAACACTGGCCATAATTTGAGAAAATTTGACAAACATAGGTAAAGCAAGTGTGATCAAATCAAATGGGAAAGGAAGGTGAACCTCACGGACATCTACTGTATTTGATCATGTCTTTCATTTTCTTTATCAAATAAGAAAAGTAGCTGCAATAATAATAATCAGGCTGGGTCCGTTTCTGCTCATGTTGGATGGGTTTTAAGCAGTTTTGGGCTTGAGATCTATACTCCAATTTCATGTCATTTTCAGCAAAAATACTTTGCATCTTATCTTTTTTTAGTTCTGGGCTTTTCACCCATTGTTTTCTTTCTGTTTGTATATGAGAACCAAAAAAATCTCAGCTATGTCTAAGTACTGTACCCAATGTTTCTTTTTTACACACCCCATGTCTGGAAGTCGTCAACGAAGCAGAGTTTGAGATACGGGGCTGATTTATTTGCGAGAGAAACACTGCATGGGAAACAGTCAGAGTCTATATTTAGACAGGCTTAAAATACCTTGCCTTATTTGGTCTAGCTTGCAAACACCATAAACCGAAGTGGAGTGGGAAACATGGATGTTAAAGGACAAAGTGTTTAGTGAGTGCTGCAAACATTCAGGCTGATGATTCAATAGTACAATAAAAAAAAAAAAAAACATTACACAACACTCAGGTTTGGTCTAGAAGCCTTTCTTAGTGTAGCGATATGAATAAATACACAAAAAGTGTATTTGTTCTTGCAGGATGTTGGACTAATTATTTTTTTGTTTTGTTTCTTTCTGCACTTGTGCTTTGAGCAGTATAGCACACCACAATATCACACAATGTTATTGATTGACCCGGTCACCTGTACCTACTGTATCTGGTTTGTTTCCTTACCCACATATACCCTTTCTAGGTTTTCTGAAAAAGGCACAGCAGACAGAGGTACACCAAGCAGAGGTGAGAATTGATTTTGAAAGTCCCTCATGTAAAACGAATCATTTTCAAATACAAGATTAAAAACGAAAGGATGGCAACCTACTCATGATATTGCTTTTGACTAAACCATTTAATGTATAGGCGTAAAAAACTAACATCATAGACCTTTTACATAAAGCTAATCTCATTCGATCGTTAGATTACAGTAGGTGTTTTCATCATCCTTAAATAATGAACAATAATTTTGATCAACAGGAGGAAGAAATGCTAGAAGAGGACAATCCAGACCTTCAGCAACAGAATCACGAGGTAGACAGATCTGGGGATGTGGTAACTTAGTGGTTAAAGTGTTGGACTTCTAATTGGAAGGTTGTGAGTTTAAATCTCAGTTCCATCAAGCTGCCACTGCTGGGCCCCTAAACAAGGCCCTTAACCATCAACTGCTCAGTTGAATAAAATGAGATCTCAAAGTCTGCAAATTCATATATTTATCTAATTTAGTTACAGTCCATGAGACCAGTCAAAGTCTTTGATAACTTATTTGATTTTTATTAAAAAGATTATTTAGGTATTATTTTTAATTGAAAGGGTTTCATTCGAACCGTAACAAATTGTCCTTTAAATAGTGTCAAAAGGAATGTGTTAAGGAATAAAACCACAGTGGCTTTAATAAATAACCAGAATATTTTTCTACACATTTAAATAACAATTTTCAAAAAAAAAAAAAACATTTTTTAAGTCAAAACATTAAAAAAAAATCCATGAACTTAGCACTCTTAACCCAGTGCTAACAAACCAAAATCGTTTCCCCTCTAAACATTGAAACCCCAGAATCAGGATTTCTTGCAATGTGTGTGTGTGTGTGTGTGTGTGTGTGTGTGTGTGTGTGTGTTCCAGGTGCACAGCGTGATAAGAGAGGAAAGAACGTTCCTGTGGTTTGCAGTAAAGTAAGAGGAAAGGACCGTTTGACTGGCCGAGCTAGGAGGTAAGACACGCTGATGCTCTGATCACGGAAAAGACATGGAAGCACAAAGTATTAGTTTTTATTTAAATATATTGAAACTACAGTATCTCTAATTTCTTGAAAATGAATCCGAATATTTTGACAAATTCTCACCTATAATGTTTCATAGTGTTTTTATAGATATATAATTTCTTTGTACCAAAAACGGTTAGCTAGTAGCTACAGTAGTAGTAACAGTTAGTAGTAACTTGGCCAGCCCCAAATTTCTGATTTATTTAACTGCCAATTGCCTTGTTATCATATTTATATAATAAAGCACTCTAGGGGTGTTTGTTCTAAGGTTAAACTCATCTTATACTATTAGATTTTTACTGAGTCATGGCTTTAGGATCATTCAAGAACATTACCATCTTTAAATAGCAATACACATTTAAAATCATTTAGCAAAGTTGTAGGCTAAACAAAGCTAAACATTTTTTTTACATAAACATAAACATATGTTGATAAACAGGTAAGGTTTAGGTTAAAGTCACTTCCCAATTACCAAACAAATGAACCACGCACCTGATTTGAATTTAGTGATGCACACAAAACACCATAAAAGGCGATGCTCACAGAGCCGAAAATGATGTTGTCCGGCTTGATGTATGATCTCATTAACCACAAGTTTATTCACGGCTTCTAAGATGCGCATCACATCTGGTTCATTATTTGCGTTATATTAGTATAGTATGCATTGGTGTTGCTAAAGAATTTGGAGTGACTTTTTCTCTCTCTTTTACCATGTACTGTAAATGCAATGGTCTTTTTCTGTGTTTGAATATCTACAGTAGTTCACTAGAGTAAAGAGAATGAGAGAGAATGAAAGAGAGAGAGATTTTATATATAATATTATATAGATATATAGATCTATATCCATTTTAAAGAGAACTTTATCCCTTCAAACTGTGCCCAGTATTTTATCGGTTCATGTTCATATACTTTTCTTTTCAGATGGGACGCTAAAGATGAAGAAGAGCATTTACTGGTTAGTTTTGTACTGAGTCCAAAAAAAAAAAAAAAACCCCGACTCACATTTCCCATTTCCCAGGGAGCTTAATTAATGATGTTTTGATCCAGCTGAGTCTTCTTGATTCTGGTTACAGCTGCTACAGTCTGTCTTCAGTCATAGCTGATCATTTTAGAATTATAGACAGTATTACTCTTGACTATATTAAATCATATTATAAATCTACTTCAAGTAGAGATTTACATGAAAAACAGTTGAATTTGCAACATCGTATATTAATATTAAGCTTCTTTCCATGTGTCCCATGTGTGTTGTAGACCTTTAAGTTTGACAAGAAAATTAATTAATTAATTAATTAAGCCTCCTTTGTCGAATCCAAAAAGCTCCCCTGACAAATTTCTGAATGTGCCATCTGCTAGAAGATATTTCTTAGAAATATTTTGCCATCTGTTGTGAACCAAATCTGCAGGTGGGTACAGACACTAGTTTGGAGGAGTTTTTGGAGGAGCTGGATGCTCTGTGTGACCCTGAGGTCAAAAGTAATGGTCCAGAAACTGAAACCCAGGAAGCAGAATCCGCTGCGTCTGTAGAAACAGCTACGAACATCGGCGCTGAGAGTCAGCTTCTTCCTACAGACCCGTCCGACAAGAACACCTCCGTTTCCAGGGGAGCCGAGAAAAAAGTCCGTTTTTCAGATGACCTCATTCATGGAGCTGCTGAGAAAAACACGAACACTGATGTGGTCGAGATCAAAGCCAGTTCTTTAAAAAGCATGCCACTGACCAAAACGGCGCTTGGAGAGCTGGATGCCGAGCAGGACTTGGATGATGATCAGGAAGGCGTGAAAAGCAACCAGGAACAAAAGGCCGCAGGCATTCTTCTAACAGATCTTCAAGCCAAAACGCTAGACCGGTTCGATTCCCAGGAGACGAGCATTAAAGAACTGAAACCAATGCCTGCGAGCTTCCTGGAGGAAGAAACAGAGAGCAACTCTGAAGAATCACCTTGTGATAGTATTGGTTCGCAAAATGGCACTGAAGCCAGAGCTTCTACTGAACAGAACCTGCTTCACACGATGGAACCTTTGAAGAATAACCCCTCCAGAAATAGCGGTAGGAGTGCGTTCATCAGTTCATCTCGTAAACATGACAAGTTTCTGACTGAAGGAAAAAATTTCCTTGCCTCATTCTTAATAGTGTAGCTAAAATGTTCAGGAAATATAGGTAAGATTATGTTAGGCTTCTATACAGTTTTAAAAATGGGTATGTGAAGTTGGTGAAGTATGAGAGTCTCTCCATACTAAGCCATTGATTTTTTTTTTTTTTTCTTTCTCATTTTCAAAACAATACAGATATCAAGACGCAGAGTATCACCCAATACACATGATTATCTGATAAGGAGATTAATATTTCTTAGAATTGTAACACAGGGCCTCTGACAAAAAAGGCAAAATATTTGTTAATGCGTTTTCACCAATCATATTTTTTGGCGTAGTAACTTTCACAGGGATAAAAAAACATGCTCATCTTCCAAAAGGGGCCAATTAGTGTATAATGCATTGATCTTGTCCAATATTCAGTTTAGGAAATAATCCAAGCTAAGTTACTTTGTGAAAATACATCAAGTCATGGCACTAAAACATACATATAATATATTAAATGATCATTCATTTATTAATAACTGCTTTATCCTGGACAGGATCTTGGTGGATCCGACCTTGATGGAGTAGCAATCCGTAGCAGGGCAGCATGCAGACACACACTCACACTCTGTCACACCTAGCGACAGTTTATTGTCACCAGTCCACCTGCAGATGTTTTTGGGAAGTTGGAGGAAACCAGAGAACCCAGAGAAAGCGTGACCCCAAATAACCCAAAATAAACCAGAAGCAGTTCAGTGTTTCAAGTCAATATTAGTCTAATCAGTCTTAATTTCCATAATTACTTGACTAACTAGTTTAGTTGCTCCGAAGATGATACCATAGTAAAAGAAAAGGATAAGAAAAGGAGTCTTTAGCGTAAAGCTTCATTTCATCGATTACTGGAGCGTTATCATTAATGCCATCTCTTTTACAGATGAGCTGATCGACTCCAGTCTCTCAGTCCTGAGTTTAGAATCTGGAAATTCGTTGCCTGACCACAGCACCAGCACTGAAAAGGTACGAGCAATGGTTCGTTAATGGCCCCACAACCACAACCACAAGATAGCAGGTGGACTCATTTAACCAATAGTATGACCTCCAAGATATTTTAGCTTGTCTCTTTTGGGAAGGGTTGAGCACATTTCAAATACAAATGAGTCATTTTCTTCTAGTGCGTCATGAAATGGCTGGGTTTAGTAATGCTCTGGCTGCATGCTGATGAGAGCTGTTCATTTCACTTGCAAATTTGAAGTATCTCTGTCTCGTGTGGCTGTGCAGCTCCCTGAAGCTACATTAGAGAGTTCAAGTGATTCATGAGGTTTGAAGGTGGCACTGTTGGTACATTTTCTTTCAGCTCTGCTCCATTTATCGCAACCAGGATTTTTTCTGCTGTGGACCAAAAGTGGCAGGAAAAGTGACTTCAGGAATATTAAAATTATTTGCTGCACGTATAGCTCTTAAATCGTTACCCCAGTGGGTAAATGGTTACGTTTTGAGCGGTACAACCTAAGATATCTTGGAGTCATCGCTTGCTCTGCGTTGTTGTTGTGTGTTTGGAAAGCAGATGGTAGCAGGGGGTGGACTTGAGCATCTGCCCATAGTTGTGACAGTGTTATCTATAGTACATGATGCATATGCACACGGATACCATTAATCTGCACTAAAGAGCACATCTAGAAATCCATCAAGTTAGGAGTTTCACTCTAAGCTGTATTTAATGAATATGACTACAGTTAGCACCTTTTTTTTCCTGTTGGGATTTATTTAGATTTAATAACATGGAAAGGAATCGAACCAGAATTATGTTTTCTACATATTAGTAATTGCTTAATTATAAATCTGGATTTAACTGGGCAAAATACTCTCTGGAAGGGACACCCGTCTATCACGTGGCATTATACTGTAGACAAACACACACACTAGATGACCAGAGGTTTGTGGTCTCCTGACCTACACACCCATATATGGGTCTTTCCCAAACTGTTGCTACTTACTTGGAAGCACACGATTGTGTACCACTTCTGGTTTTCTCCCCCGGTCTAAAAGACATGCACTGTAGGCTCATTGGCGTCTCTAAATTGTGTGTTCTATGGGTGGGTGTTCCTTATCTGCTATCCTGTCCATGGATAGTATCCGGTATTTTAAGCAGTGTGCAGTCTGTACAGTATGTGTGTGTACTATATATGCATGTACAGTATGTATGCTGGTCTCCTCCAGTCCAAAAATATGTGTCATATGGCTGACTGGCATCTCTAAATTGCCTGTAGTGTGTGAGGATGTGTGATTGTGCCCTGTGGTGGGTTGGCACGCTGTCCAGAAATCCCACAATTCCTGGGATAGGCTCAAGCTTCCCTACGAACCTGGAGGAGAAGCAGTGTAGAAAATGGATGGATGGCTATAACACACACTAACGCGCACACACACACACACACACACACACAAAATGCTAGAAAATGTTCAGATCCTCAGTGTGCTTGTGGACAATCATCAGCATTTCCTTTTTCATGTTACATAAAACCTGCCCACTCATCCTTTATAGTACACTACAGGTACACCGCAGTTATCTGCTGCCACTTTCAGCTCATTTTACTTTGATGGCAGATAAATGCATGTTATATTCAGTCATGGTTTTTCTGTGGAGAACATGAAATTGTATTTGTGAAGCTGTAGTCTAACATGCTGTATGTGATTTAACATTTGCTTCTTTCTCTGTCTTCCCTCCAGGCTAGAGAGAACGGGAAAGTAGTTTAGGATGCATGTTCTTTCATGCCCACATCAGTTCAAGATGGAAGACAGAAGCCAAACAAAGCAAGAGACTGGCTGTTTTAGTCTGATCCAGCTTCAGGAATGGTCAGTTTGAGAACTAATAGAAATTAGCTCCATGACATAGTAGTGGGCAGTTTGGTGGGTCTGTGATCCCTATATTTTTTTGTCCACATACACCAACTAACAGCTAAACATCTGTATTTTTAAGGATATTCTGTATTGTGGCTAAGTAAGTTGCCATTCAGAAAGAGGGAGAATGTGCTGTATTGATACACCTCTGTGTGTTGATTGGCTTATTCGTTGGTCTTTCACTAAAACCTGAACAGATTTGGATGAATTAGGATGTGATATTGGCTTAAACATGCATGTTAGCACCCACTATCACAATGAACCTGTTGATTCAATGTTAAGGTAATTCGTCTTTGTGTGATTTCCATGATTGCGGTGCCATTTGTAATATACAAAAGATATGTGTGTGTGTCTACTTTATCTTTTACTTACTGTAAAGTTAATATACAGAACAGAACGGTGGGCATAGAAGCCTTTATTATCGCCACATATACATTACAGCACAGTGGAATTCTTTTCTTCACATACCCCAACTGAGGAGGTTGGGGTCAGAGTGCAGGGGCAGCTATGATACAGCACCCCTGGAGCAAGGAGGGTTGAGGGCCTTGCCCAAGGGCCTAGCAGCGGCAGCTTGGCTGTGCTGGGCCCCTGAGCAAGGCCATCAACCCTCCCCGCTCCAGGGGATGTGTCTTTACCAATAAGCTGTATGCTTATGTCTGATCATCAGCATATATCTATATGTTTAAATGTAATTAATTTGAATGATTAAAAATAACCCAACAATAGTGGCAGGTTAAGGACATATATACCGAACACATACTGCTGGGAATGCGTGTCAGTCTTAACCGTAATCAAACAAAATTTCTCCCAATTTCTTTCACAAATGCGCATTTTATGTCTCAACATAAGGGTTAGCCATTTTTGTCTTTTTATTTTCATGCATATTTCAAATAGTTATCATTTAGGCCATTCCTAGCCCACTATACAGTAATTACCCTTATACCTGGAATTCGAACTCACAACCTTCCAATCCTTAACCACTAGGTTACCACATCTCCCTCATAATTCAGCCATTTTCACCAAAAAATCATATAAATCCGAGACTGTTGGCTGAAAATGGATAAATATTTTTACTTGGATCAAATTTTAAAAAAAAAAGAATTCTTGAATTTTGAAGCTTTACAGAGGGTTATTACGTTGGGCACCTCAATCATGAAATCACCTTTATACTTTTATTCAGCGGGAATAAACGACACCACCAACGATCGGTCAGTCATTACATCAGTATATTATGATACATACTGTACTGACTATTTTAATATATACTGTGGTATACATTCTTGGCCATACTGCCCAGTACTTCCATGAAATTGAACACATTTCAATTCCTTCAGGTTTTTTTTTTTAATTGTTGCAGTCAAAAGACTTGATATTTGGTGCAGCTTTTATTTCTGTTTTTTTTGGGGTTTTTTTTGTTTTGTTTTGTGGAAAACTGTTTCAATTGGAAAAATTGCAATCCCAGGATTCTTGGTTCAAACTCCTACCAGCGATGACACACACACGTTCTTTCAACGAAGCTGAACTATTGTTCGACTCACGTCGAACGACGAGGGTTTTTTTTTTTTTTTTGAACTTGTGAACTTCACGTGACGTGTCTCTTTCTAAACCTGTGGAAAATCTGTTGTAATTTTAAAACATTGGAAGCTTCTCGGAATACCAGAGTTTGCTGCTTGTTTTTGTGTTTATTTCTGTGATCACAATGTCACGAAATCCTGGAGGGACTGGTGTTTTGCTAACGTAAAAGGTAGGTCATAATGATTACTGTTTGTTTTGGATAGAAGAAAAGTTGAAAACGAGGTAAAAAAAAAAAGGAAGGTGCCTGAACGTCATAGAAAGATTCTGGATCTAGATTGGACCTAGATTAGATTTTAGGAGGTAAATGTGTAGCGAATACAAGGACAGTAATAATAGGAGTGGACGAGGGAGATAATGGTCACCATACATCACTGTACTTATATTTTATGGAGTATGTTGTTTCTGACTGAAGAGTTTTTAAGTCATGTGGATTTTTCTCAATCATGGGCCTTTCTCATATCACTGGTTGGTGTTAAAATAGATTTGTCAATCTTTCTCATTTATTAGGAGTTACCCTGAAGTGGTTTTCTCTGAGTGTGTTATGGCAGAAACGAAAATGCCCTGGTTAGGAAATAGGGAATTATTATGTCTTACTGTTGAGACTGTACTTGAGTTGAGAAATCAGTGATGCTGGTGAAGGTGTGGATGTTTTCAGATGTTAATTAAAAGCATCACAAAAACGTACACGTGTGGAAACCCGATGCTTCTCCTTTCACACTTTAATCACTATTGTGAAGTCAGGAGTCAAGAATCAAAATGATCTTCACTGATTCTCCAAGCTTGTACATGACTGAGTCAAATGAAGACCTTAGTATGCCACACACACACACACACACATATATATATATGTATATATATATATGTATATACAAAGACAAGGTACAAAATCTTTTGTGAAAATTATTTGTATTGCAGTGCAAAAAGAAAAATTCATTTTATTTGACTCACTCTTGTCAATTGATTATTTGATGTGTTACTGACACCTATTCCACCCAATCAAGTCTTAACAACTGGGAAACGTACATGATTGAGAAATAGCCACTTTTCTTGCACAAAAACTGCCCACTACTAGTTGCTTTTGATTACTGAAATCACCCTAGATGCTGTGGTTTGAAGGAAGAGGGTACGCATTATGCTAAAAGCGCTATGCAGCATATTGAATGTCTAGTTTTTTCAAGGGTTATTTGACATATTTGAAAACACAAAAATAGAATACAGTACACACACATACACACACGTACAGGTCAATCACACACATGCAGGTCAATCTCACACATGTACAACCACATACAGGTCAATCACACACGCATACTGTACAAGTCAATCACACACACATACAGGTCAATCTCACACATGTACACATACATACAGGTCAATCACACACACATACAGGTCAATCACACACATGTACACACATACAGGTCAATCACACACATGTACACACATACAGGTCAATCACACACATGTACACACATACAGGTCAATCACACACATGTACACACATACAGGTCAATCACACACATACACACATACAGGTCAATCACACACACATACAGGTCAATCACACACACATACAGGTCAATCACACACACATACAGGTCAATCACACACATACACACATACAGGTCAATCACACACATACACACATACAGGTCAATCACACACATGTACACACATACAGGTCAATCACACACACACATACAGGTCAGTCACACACACATACAGGTCAATCACACATATACACACATACAGGTCAATCACACACACATACACGTCAATCACACACACACACACACATACAGGTCAATCACACACATGTACACACATACAGGTCAAACACACATACATGTCAGTCACACACATGTACACACACATACATGTCAATCACACACACATACATGTCAGTCACACACATGTACACACACATACATGTCAATCACACACATACATACACATACATGTCAATCACACACATGTACACACGTACAGGTCAATCACACACACACACACACACACACACACACACATACAGGTCAGTCACACACACATACAGGTCAATCACACACATACACACACATACAGGTCAATCACACACATACACACACATACAGGTCAATCACACACATGTACACACATACATGTCAATCACACACACACACATACAGGTCAATCACACACATACACACACATACAGGTCAATCACACACATACACACACATACAGGTCAATCACACACATGTACACACATACATGTCAATCACACACACACACATACATGTCAATCACACACATACACACACATACAGGTCAATCACACACATGTACACACATACATGTCAATCACACACACACACATACAGGTCAGTCACACACACATACATGTCAATCACACACATGTACACTCATACATGTCAATCACACACATACACACACATACATGTCAATCACACACATGTACACTCATACATGTCAATCACACACACACACACACATACAGGTCAATCACACACACACACACACACACACATACAGGTCAATCACACACATACACACATACAGGTCAATCACACACACACACACATACAGGTCAGTCACACACATATACACATACAGGTCAATCACACACATACGCACACATACAGGTCAATCACACACACACACATACAGGTCAATCACACACATACACACATACAGGTCAATCACACACACACACACATACAGGTCAATCACACACATGTACACACATACAGGTCAATCACACACATACACACACATACAGGTCAATCACACACATACACACACATACATGTCAATCACACATGTACACTCATACATGTCAATCACACACATACACACACATACATGTCAATCACACACATGTACACTCATACATGTCAATCACACACACACACACACACATACAGGTCAATCACACACATACACACATACAGGTCAATCACACACACACACACACATACAGGTCAATCACACACATATACACATACAGGTCAATCACACACATACGCACACATACAGGTCAATCACACACATACACACATACAGGTCAATCACACACACACACACATACAGGTCAATCACACACATACACACACATACATGTCAATCACACACATGTACACTCATACATGTCAATCACACACACACACACACACACATACAGGTCAATCACACACATACACACATACAGGTCAATCACACACATACACACATACAGGTCAATCACACACACACATACAGGCCAATCACACACACACATACAGGCCAATCACACACACACACATACAGGTCAATCACACACACATACAGGTCAATCACACACATGTACACACATACAGGTCAATCACACACATACACACACATACATGTCAATCACACACATGTACACTCATACATGTCAATCACACACACACACATACAGGTCAATCACACACATATACACATACAGGTCAATCACACACATACGCACACATACAGGTCAATCACACACATACACACACATACATGTCAATCACACACATATACACATACAGGTCAATCACACACATACGCACACATACAGGTCAATCACACACATGTACACACATACAGGTCAATCACACACATACACACACATACATGTCAATCACACACATGTACACACATACAGTCAATCACACACATACACACACATACATGTCAATCACACACATATACACATACAGGTCAATCACACACATACGCACACATACAGGTCAATCACACACATACACACACATACAGGTCAATCACACACATATACACATACAGGTCAATCACACACATACACACACATACAGGTCAATCACACACATACACACACATACAGGTCAATCACACACATATACACATACAGGTCAATCACACACATATACACATACAGGTCAATCACACACATACACACACATACATGTCAATCACACACATACAGGTCAATCACACACATACACACACATACATGTCAATCACACACATACACACACATACACACACATAGAGGTCAATCACACACATACACACACATACAGGTCAATCACACACATACACACACATACAGGTCAATCACACACATGTACACACATACAGGTCAATCACACACATACACACACATACAGGTCAATCACACACATACACACACATACACACACATACACACACATACAGGTCAAGCACACACATACAGGTCAAGCACACACATACAGACACATACAGGTCAAGCACACACACACATACAGGTCAATCACACACATGTACACACATACAGGTCAATCACACACACACACACACACATACAGGTCAATCACACACGTACACACACATACAGGTCAATCATACACGTACACACACATACAGGTCAATCACACACATGTACACACATACAGGTCAATCACACGCACACACACATACAGGTCAATCACACACATGTACACACATACAGGTCAATCTCACACACACACACATACAGGTCAATCATACACGTACACACACATACAGGTCAATCACACGCTACTGAGTTTTGTATTTTTGCAGTTTTGTAAATTTGTGCAAAGAGAGTTAAAGCAATGTTTACCGCTTTTAAAGGTATGTTTCTAAGCACTTTATTTTGTATAAACGCTCGCTATGTTCGGAAAAGTTGCTGTTAAATCTGATGAACGCTACCTTCAAATACAAACCCCTTTAAGACTGAACACTTAATGTCACGTGACTCAAATGTTTTTAAGTACAGAATTAATTTGCTTACGCAGAATGTTCATTTGTTCTGTTGTGAAGAACGAAAAAAAGCAGTTTCTATTTGCACATATTCTAAAATAGGCCTGAAGCAATATGCTTACATTAAATCCAATAACGCAGACATAAAACTCGACCTGATTTAAAAGTCAATTTTAAGTCCTCTTTATAGAATTAATGCCCAAAAAAATGCCCAATAACATAAAAAAGTTAATATTTTCATACAAAAACATGATTACTGTTAATGGAGTAATTGGGTCAGTGAAGATATATTGTTTCAGGCCTTTTCTGAATCAGTAAATAAAGCTACTGCTATTGCTAACTTAATTCTGAAATACTTCTGTTCACTTTAATGTCAAATTTAATTCTTTGCTTTATTTAAGCATGGATTAAGTGACTAATTTAATATTTAATTTTGTACATCATGCTGTAATCAATGTATTTTCCACTGTCACTTTGTTTCCTGCAGAATGTAAGAGGAATTTTGTGTACTACATTGCGTATTAAAAAGATTTTGGCTCACATTTATGCACGTGATCGTCTTTATTTTCTTAATCATGATATTTTTCTATATCATCACATGCTCGTTTTTGTAACTGTTGTAAAACTGCGTTTACACATGATTTATATTACTACGATGTCGCCAGTCTCTGTACTATGAAGTGAATGGAGCAGCTAGTATTCCACTTTACAACAAATCTGTTTTCTTGAGTCTGAAATGAAAAATTTCAGATTTGGTGTTTGTGTATAAAATTCAGCAGTGTATATCTGCATTATATTTTATGAGATAAAGGAGAAGGACGTTTTTCACTCCTGTTTGTAGTCGCTACACCAATTAATTCCATGTTGACACTAAATGTGTGGAAATATCATTACGTGGTTCATGCAGTCAGAAGTGTCCTAATAAATATTTCTGAGTTTGAGGGAAATTTTGAGTAGTCAGACTAATCTGACTGACAGTTTAAGGTACAATCATCACTCAAAAGAAGTTGAATTAGAGGAGAAACAGTTCAGTTAGTCTGTAGTTATTTAAGAGGCCTGAACATTACACGTCTTTGTCTGCTGCTGGTTAAAAGATTTGTGCACTCAGAGTATTACACCTTTATGCTAAATAATTAACCGTCGACTCTCAACTTTACACTTGGATTGAATTTGGCTTTACAATATATGGCCAAATGTTTGTGTACACCAGCACAACACACACACACACACACACACACACACACACACACACATCCTATGCTTGTTAAACTTCTCATTCCAGATTCTCCTCTTTGGTTAAATTGCTGCCCTTTGACAAACAACTCAGGTCTAACAAACCAGTAGACTTGAGAACAGCTTCTTCCCCAGCACCATACGGGAGCTAAATGCTGCCAGGCTTGTGAAAACACACACACACACACACACACACACACACACACACACACACAGAACTGAATGGATCTCAACAATCTGGTCTGACACAAAACCTACAGGCTAACATTCTCTGTTTACCTCAGTATGTGTTTATTCATATATCTGATTACTCAGTACAGTATGTTTACATGTTATTATGCATTCTTTATATTACATATTATTGACATGTTTACGTTACATTCCCTCTCGTTATACAAAAATCCCTGTGTCTGACTTTTGTGCAATAACTTATGTACACTTTATCTAGATATTTCTGTCCATTATAAAAATGTACATACTTATTTTAAGTGAAGGTTACGTGACATACGGCTAAGTACGGTGACCCATACTCAGAATTCGTTCTCTGCATTTAACCCATCCAAAGTGCACACACACAGCAGTGAACACACACACACCGTGAAAACACACCCGGAGCAGTGGGTAGCCATTTATGCTGCGGCGCTCGGGGAGAAGTTGGGGGGTTCGGTGCCTTGCTCAAGGGCACCTCAGTCGTGGCCGGCCCGAGACTCGAACCCACAACCTTAGGATTACGAGTCAGACTGTCTAACCATTAGGCCATGACTTGCCCCATACCTTATACCTTATGCATCGTTTACAATAACTGACTTATTTATTACTATCAACTTGACTGCAGTTGGGGGTTGTTTTTTTCTTTCTCTTTTCTTATTAAGTTCAGCTTACACCAATCATATGTGAATTGCACTGTAAGGACTGCTTTAATTTCTCTGTACTCGGTATGGAGACAATAAAATCTTGAATCTTTGCTGTAATAATAAGCTCTACTCTTCCAGTAGACTCTTTCAGCTAGATTATAGATCGTGGCTGTTCCAGTGAAAGAAAATACTAAGACATCCTTTACAATTGTGTACTTTCTGCTCTGTAACAACAGCTTGTTTTGTGGTGAAGTTCCCACAAATGTTTAGCTATATCGTGTTTCTTTAGATAAAGAGCTTATGCAGGATCAATAGATGTAGATGTCAAGTGTGAGGAGAATTCAGCTTCATCTCTCCTCATTGGCGATCTATAGAGTAGGACGTTAACCAGAAAGTAATTATTTATTTATTTATTTATTTATTTATTTATCATTTATTAAACATGAAGGAAAGTTTACTATAAAATCCAATTTATTCTTTTGACACTGCATGATGATCGTAAAATATAGCTGCAAGCAGCGATGGCGGGCCCTCGCACATTTTTTTTATCACTATACGGTGCCTCCCAGAAAACAATGCACGGTGGGCAAGTGCTTCAAGTGGGTAAATATCAGTGGACTATTTTATGTTGTTATTGACCCATTTGGGGACTGTAGGTAAATGAAACCCCACATTTTAGACAAACGGGGGCGCTAGTGAGCCACTTAAGAGACACACCTTTGTCTGACCTTTTTATCCACACATAACAGCCAACAAAGGTGATGTATGTGTCAAATTAATCTAAGCATGCCAAAAGCCTTAAATATGCCTGAAATAAAAGTAAACTTTGACACGATGCCATAGCAACAGTGTTTGAGATATCAAAAATCCGTTCGCAATTTCGCATCTTCAATATCTCTGCGTCATGGTGGCCAAGTCTGGTCTCAATTGCATGAATCCCCTAGGAGGAGTATTTAAAAGTTTACCGCATGCAGCTGTCACAAAATCCACCTTTGTGACTGACACGCTTCCTGGGGCCTGTTGGTGGCGCTATACCTGGGACTCACAATAAGCACATCGATGCGATCGGAATCCTTGGCCAAACATACACACCGCGTGTCATCACAATAAGACATTTTTTGTCTTATTTGTCTTATCGCCATGGCAGCACTGTTCGAGATATCAAAAATCCCTCCGCAATTTAGCAGGTGCAACGTCTCGGCATCATGTTCACCACGTTTGATGACAAGCGCATGAATTCCCTAGGAGGAGCATTTAAAAGTTCACCGCATGCAATTATAAAATAATCCAAAATGGCCAACTTCCTGTTGGGCGGAGCTCATAGTTTAGAGCGCGAAAGTTGTTCGGGTCGATGAGATCTATATGCGTACCAACTCTCGTACATGTGTGTACATAATTGCCCGATCTGTGCACAAATGTTTGTTTTTGCATTACAGGGGGCGCTACAGAGCCCCCCTGCCACGCCCGTATTCCAGCCTTTGCCCAAGTCTAGCGTCGCCCGACTCTGACGTGTGTGACAAATTTCAAGCAGTCAACCCGTCTGCAGCTGAGTTTTCGAGCATGCTAAGGGACCCCAATTGGCCAATGTGTGCAAAAATAAATAAATAAACTCGAGCAAAAACAATAGGGCTTCGCATCAGTCGTTGCTCGGGCCCTAATAATGATGCTTAATAATGTGTTTGTTACTTGATAGCAAAAGTTTTGCTTAATTTGTAAGTTAATTAATGAGCGATGTTGACGGTTAAACAGGAAAGCAACAGTGCGATCAAATGGCAGCTAATATTCATGAACTAAATCAAGACAAATATATTTTCATGAGCTTGTTTCCCCTCCTCTCATACTGCATCACAAGAAGTTATTTTTTTTTGCAAAGTTATCGTATCGTTTAAATATTAATTCATCACTCAGGGTAAGAGGTAGGAATAAAGCAAAGATTTCTCTTTTTCCATGTGCCATATAATAGATAATTAATGATGATATTATTGAGTGGTCATGGATGCTAAAATCTGCTCTAGAATTATTAAAGAAATCTATGAAAATATATCAAATTAATTAGCTTAAGACCACAGGAGAATAAGAGAGGAATCCTAAATTTATTCATGTACACGGCACAATTATTGCTGTGTAAATATTTATGACCAAAATGTAACCTTTTTTTAGGATGCACGGATTGTAGTCTTTAGGTACAAGATTTTTAATAAAAATTAAATAAATAAATGGAATAAAAGGAAACTACAACTAGTTAATGTTTGGATCTTTCAAGATAATTATCCTAAATGATCACAGAAACATGGCCACTCCAGTTCCCCATTTAAACCTAAGTGTTGAGTATCCAAAAGACAAAACCTAGGATCCAGTAGGATTATTGGGAAATTTTATATTGAGAATTGTCTCAGATTCCTCTCTCTGTGTTCCCCAATCTTATTAAGCACTATAAGAGACGATTGTGCTGTTCCACTCATTTGGATGGTTGCAGAAAGTATTAAACCGCATGGGTGCCAATAATTGTGACATACATCTTCTTGATAGGGATTTTCACAGAATAAATTTATTGCAGCGGTTATATTTATTACTCTTCTATATATAAAAGAGTCAGATGAAGCTAATGAATCATTTCAGTTAGCTAATTATAAAGACATTTGTTGCATAACATTTTTATTTTTTCATTTATATTTTAACATGAATTATTTTACATTTATATTTTATCATTCCCAGGCTGTCTGTGATTCTGGAGCTGACTGTATGTCATCAGAACGCCCGAGTGAAAAGATCATGTTGTACCAAATGAATATTTGTTAAGAAAATAAAACACAGAGGTGTTTTGAAAGCTGCTGCATGATTCTCAGTTGCATTTGGGAATAAACTCTTATTAATGCTGAATGATTCGTCCCTAAGGCCTGTTGCTCTGGAAATGGCTCCCTTTGCTCCTCAAAGGAGCTTTCCCTTCTGTTACTCTTTTAATTACATTTTCCAACAGGCCCTCTCTGGGACGGCTTTGTCCGTCGGGATTCGGTGTTCCACACAAGGCTCATGTGCGATCGTGTAGCTGCATGCGAGGATTTCAGAGTGGCTGAAAATTTGTTCCCGTCTCTGGAAAGATGCTAGAGCACAAGGGTTGTTTTGCAGGTCTGGATCATATTGGGTTATTTCCATATCATGTGTGTATGTGTGTGTGTGTGTGTGTGTGTGTGTGTGTGTGTGTGTGTGTGTGTGTGTGTGTGTGTGTGTGTGTGTGTGTGTGTGTGTGTGTGTGTGTGATGTAAGAGTTAGTGATATCAATTTGACATCACAGCATTTCTAAGAACACAGGGAAGGAAATAAAAATAGGACTGCAATAACAGGTTATATACATGTATATCCTCATCCTTTTTTGTTATTGTCTCATTTTTTAAGCCTGTTTCAGACTTTTTTCTTCAGACAGATGCATTATACTAACATACAGTATACAATATACAGTATAAAGTGTGTGTGTGTGTGTGTGTGTGTGTGTGTGTGTGTGTGTGTGTGTGTGTGTGTGTGTGTACAACAATTTAAGACATGCTGATCGTGTAAAATAATCACTGATTATTTTAAGAGTTTTAATTATCCTAAACCACAGCAACTTTCCAATCATTTCACTTTTTTTTATTAATTAAAAATGACGTCAAACCTATTTATAGTTACATCAAATTATTTTACATTAAACACCATGAGCCAAGTTCCTGTAATCGCTGTACACTTATGCGAGCTGGGAACAACTCGTCAGCAGCTGTGCTTTTCTCTCATCATGATTAGTAGTAGTAGTACTAGTAGTAGCCTTTATTGTCACTGGTCACAAGTACCGTGAAATTAGCCATCAACCTGTCCAAACATACAATACATCTCACCTCATTAAGTAAGCAAAACAAAAAACAAAGACTTTCGCATGTTTGAAAAATAATTTCCAGCTTTACCTCTGATTGTTACAACTCACTGACAAAATACTGAATAATATGTCCTTACAATTTCATTATACAAGTCACCATGAAAGTCTCTGTTACTACAGAAATGATGAGGGAATAAAGGAAGAATATTGCCATTAACTCTTCTACGAGCTGTTAGAGAAATTGTATTGCTCCCTCCTGGCCAATCAGAAATGATGATTCCTCAGCACTACTGTACATGTTTAAACTTAATAACAGCAATTAACTATACTCAATAAATAATGACATATCTTGATAATCATCATATAATGGTTACATTGTTCAAGCAGGGGCTCCAGCCAGACTAGCCATGGCAGCACCGCTAAAAAAAAGAGCTAGAAGACATAAAGTGTTACTCAGAAACTCCAGCATCAACATCCTGAGTGAACCTGTGAGATTAATAACTTCAATCAATCAAGAAACAGGTGGAATTGTCCAGCGACAGGATCCCACGCTCTCATTGATGCAGCCTGGGTTCGATTCCCAGGCAGAGAGCTAATCCAGCTGCAGAGGGGTTGACTCTCAGTGCCGGTCCCAAGCTTGGATGAAATGGGAGAGTTTTGTCAGGAATCTGTTCCAAAATCAAATATTTGGACCAGATGATCTGCCGTGGTGACCTCAAACTGCGGCAGCTTCCAGAACAATATTCATATATAATTGTTATTTATTATATTTATCACCCAGACGTGGATGGGATCCTTTTTGAGTCTCTTAAGGTTTCCTCCTCAAAGCATTAATATCCTGAACTGAAATATTTCTTTAAAGCTGCTTTGTGACTGTTTTCATTATTAAAAGTGCGATACAAATAAAACTGAATTACATTGAACTGGATATCTTTACCATTACTCAATTTCACCTTATGAGCAAACCTCAGTGTACACTGTCAGTCTGTATGACAGAGTTTAATGGTGTTCAATTACAGATGGAATAAAAGCCTCGTCCTTGTGCTTCGATCGACACTACTCTCTCTGATCAATACTAAGCTGTTACAATTTTCTTTTCCCTCGTCTCAGGTGAAGTAAACACGAGCAGCATTTAGCA
Source organism: Tachysurus fulvidraco (assembly GCF_022655615.1). Lineage (NCBI taxonomy): Eukaryota > Metazoa > Chordata > Actinopteri > Siluriformes > Bagridae > Tachysurus > Tachysurus fulvidraco. Next base: position 7,442,837 of record NC_062529.1, read on the forward strand.
ATGTGTTACGTTTCTTCCGCTCTCTTCGCGGCACGTTGTCTTTTCCTTCTTGTTGTATGGTTATGATTCCTGAGCATGAAGGAGAAGAGAACTGCGAAAGGTGTCACATGAGGTCAGATTTATTTACTACAAAGTGCTGATCCGAGATCAGGCTATTGTCCTGTTAATACGGTATAATTGCCTTTATCACAGTGGTTTTGAGATCAAAGATTTCAATGTTTAATAATTTAATGAATAATATTTCGACGATTTCGATGTTTAATATTTTATTTGTCACATCTACAGTTGTAGACAGTGAACAATTTACTATTTATTGAAGAAATGAAAAAAATTACTCGTCTTGAGAAATAAAATGAATAGAAAAGATAAGAAATAAGAATAATATGGAAAAAAGGGAATAGGATACTGAAATATGTTGCAGAATGTGCACACAGTACTAAATGGGAAGTGATGTAGCAAATGTGCGGGTGTGTTAAATGCAGTGAGAGTAAAGGTGCAGTATACAGAATGTCAGTGGAGTAATTGAGTATTTATGGTGTGTTTTGGTGTGCAGGTGTGTTACATGTTCATCACATATTTAAGATACAGATTACGTAAGTGTCATAGTTCGTTTCTTAGAACAAGTCATCGGTTTTATGAGATGTCTTGAAACCTCACTTCAGACATATGCGGTCAAGACCGTACAGCATTCTTCCTTCAGTTATTCCAAAGAAAATCACTTCCTAATCTGATTATGAAGCAAAAAAATTGTACAGGGTCGTTTGTACATTCAGCATTGCTTCCTGCCCTTTAAATGTGTCATGAAGTCACATCTTGTTGTTTGTTGTAAAATGGCTCCCGAGTCTCTTGACACACGTTGCATTATTTCAGCTGCACCTGGGTCCTATGTGCATATCATCATCTCAAGCACGCACATAAACACACCAAGCTCAGGGTGTCTTAAGCTATCGTCTGTTGTGTTAGTGGGAGATCAGCAGGTGTAGGAACACAAGGTGTGTGTTTGTACGTGTGTGTGTGTTTTGTATATCTGTCTGTGATTGAGCCGTCACCATGGTCCCAATCCTCTGTACTGTACTGTATGTCTCATTCAGATCAGTAATGGAACTCTAGTGCCTCTCGAAAGCCTAGCCATTATGTAACTCCATAAACCACATTTATTATTTCCCTTTGAAAAGATTTGTGGTTTATACAATGGCTCATGCTTCTAACACTTATAGACCTTATTCTTCTTTGAACAACATTTCCAATACAGGCCTTGCTGAGACGTTTACAGATCGTTAGGCTTGATGGGACCGCAGGGGTAATGAGAGTAAAAGATGCTGTCAGGGTGCATCTCTTCATTAGTGATGTCTTCTGTACATCCGTCTGCCTTTTCGATCTAAAATGAAGACATCGGTTCCAATAAACTGGCAACAAACTGGTGTTTGGTTTCAATAAGAGGTTTGGTTGCATTTTATTATTGAATTGTTACAACAGTTTCAGTCCTTTTCCATGGTTTTAATAGCTAAATGCACACATTCGAGCTTAATAGATCAAGCCACAACGGAATTGGACAGTGGGTTTGATACATTTGATGCCCTTCAGTGCTTACTATTGATTTGCTCCTATGCTACCACTTAATCCCTTTTTTTCTTAGCTAAAAGGCAGGCAGAATCAAAGAAGCCTACAGGGACACCTTGTTTACAAGAACAGCTGTCAGTGCAGCTACTATATACAATGCAGACTTGCATTAAGCTGTGTGTGTGTGTGTGTGTGTGTGTGTGTGTGTGTGTGTGTGTGTGTGTGTGTGTGTGTGTGTGTGTGTGTGTGTGTGTGTGAAAAGGGGTGATTATGTTGATCACATCCTAGATGGCTAGAAATGACTCAGAAGATGAATGAGCTTTCAATGTTGTCTCCTGATAGAGGCCCATAAACACTATGGTCCATTACCGTGCTCTCTCTGTCTCTCTCTCTCTCTCCCTCACACACACACACACACACACACACACACACACACACACACACACACACACACACACACACACACAGTTGTACTGTATAAAATTTAAAGGCTTACTTTTGTGCCTGTCATTATTTACAGTGAATTCATTCCTTCTTAAGTAGACCTGCATCACTTTGGTTTTATTGTGATTTAAGGGGAAACATTTCACTCATCTGCCTACTGCCCTGCTTCCTTCATAACGTATTTCATATAGTATATTATATGGTAGTATTCATAGTTCAGGATGAAAGCTGAAAACGTTTGGTTACACAAAACCCCAAACTGAGGGACAATTTGTAAGTAGCTCCTATGAACCCTATAACAGAGGTGTTTACCTAAATGAAGAGCTTCAAGTAGAACCTTTTTAGGAATCAATAAACCCTTAACTACTCAAAGAGCCTGTGTCTATAATCATTGGAATAAGATGCTTAAAATATAAAATACATTATACATAAAAATAAAATACATTTTGACAAAAACATGGAAACCATGCATCCTTTTACAAGGGCCTTTATTTTTATTTGGGGCGGTGTATATATATAATTGTATTTAGTATACATGATTTTTTTTGTAAAAAGTAGCCTATGCTGAAAGTTCAATCAAGGCCTGAGCATGTGCACTATGTACATTTACCAAATAGCCTACATGTGACCTATGTACATATATATATATATATATATATATATATATATATATATATATATATATGTATATATATATATATATATATATATACCAAATACAGAATACATTTACATGAACATTTGCACATACCTGAGCGAAACTCGACACAGGTTCCTCTGAACAAGAAATCCTGTATAATTGGGAGGCTATATGGACATTGTTCCAATGAAATTCAATGTAAACTATTTTCTTCTAAATAAAACTGAGATGCTGTTAATTATTTTCGTGCTGCAGTTCAAATAAATACGTATGGCAGGCTATACTGTTTAGAAACTATGCAAGCACACGGAGGTGATTTGGGAAGCTGGATGGCTATCAAACAGTCTTCAGTTTAGTGTCCATCAAACAGGTCTCATGTGCCCTAAAATAAAAGATTACAACTTTGGACAGTTTATGTTACATGAAAATGTTTTAAAAAAATATAACCGAGTCTTTGCTGTGCGTTAGCAAAATGAAATTGGCGTCCATGCACCATGCGTACAATACTTCCACATCACCTTAATTCCACGGACCCGTTATAGCTGTCAGCTTCGGCCGCGCGCGCGCTCTCCACTATGCACCAAACTGAGTTTACTAGGACACGTCCTAAACCGCACATTACCGCACTAAATAGTGTGCCGAAATTCTACTGCTTTTGCACATTATTTGTGCGGCAGCATGCGGTTTGAAGTGTAAGCTTAAACAGTTTAAATTATTCTTGTCCTCTCTGCTCCGGTTCACTAGGCTCGTTTCGAGAGCGCGCATATTTCTCTGGTACCGACTCGCGCTTTTCCCTTTTTGCGTCGCTCGGACTTGTGACGCTTCCCGAGTTTTGATCATATCTGTACTGTTCAAACCCGGTTTGTTTCATCTGTTCGCTGACAGGCGTGTATTCAATGGCGGCCGAGTAAGCACTCTCGTTTCCGGTGCCAGTCACATTAAGCCCCAAGTTTATTTGCGTACCATTTGTGCTCGTGCCGTTGTCTGCTTCGGTGAAATTGGCGCTGGTTCCGTTAACGCTGGTCGAGGCGTTCGTGGATGCGCTGTTGTTTCCTTTGGGCCCGGCTGGAACCTGGATTGTCGGCTTCCATATTAGGCTATAATAAATGGCAAGTATGATAGCTGCCAGGGACACGGAGAGCACGTAGGCAAACACGGTGGCCAGCCGTACCCACTTTTTGTTGGTCTTTGCGGCCATCTTGGCTTTCTTGTCCCCCGTGTACGTAGCTGGCTTGCCCCGCTCCATGTTGGGCATGAAGTCCCTCTCCCGCATGTTGGCACGGTTTTTGCCTCGGTGCTCCACTATCCCGTCCGTCTTGAAGGCTTTTTGGAGGGTCTTGAAATCAAAGAAAAGGGTACGTTTTAGGTGCAAACGTAAAAAGACGCACCGGAGAGGCGCACTGGACGCTCAGGGGCCTGCTCGCGATTTAGAGCAATATATTTCCGTCCATTTTCGGTCCTCGAAACCTTTTCAAAAATCCATGATGGCACACCTCATCCCCTCGTCATAAGGTCCGGCAGTGTTGTTTTTTTTTTTTTTTGTAGCATCCAGGCGCCCGTTTCCTGAAAGCGCCAATATCGAAAGAGATATCAAGCGCTATAATGCATCATTCAACAGATCTGAAGGTTTAAGCGCGATCATTTATGGCACACGCACCGCTGCTCGTCCTGTTCAGCATCTGTAGAGCATTGCTCAGCTAAAAATACAGCAGAGGGGGCGGGCGAGGGCTCTTAAAGAGACGGCTATGACATAGTGAGTGGATGTTAAGAGAGCATGGGGGCGATGATGCTCAGGTGCTCAAGAGCATGTCAGATAGATCTTTAGATCTCTTTTCGCCGCGAAGTGTAATTACATACCCACGGAACCAGAACGAGCATCGGATAAAAATGTAAAGTCAGAAATTAAATATTATTCAGTCATGAATTACTGAATGTAAAGAAGGTGCACAAATTGCAGTCCTGAATATGGTGATTTCTCTGCTTCGGCCAACTGAGTGAACTTGTTAGCTAATTTCTGAAAGCTGTGCTGTAGCCCACTCATGTCCTTCTGGAGCAATCTATTTACTGTAGATAAACACTGGGTCCTGCGTACACAAGGTGTGAGAATGTAGGCGATGTGAGCCACTAGCGAGCAATAGCTAAGGGGTGAAGGGAGGTGGGGTCACGTTAGTTCAGCACCTTGGATAGCAATATAAATCCACAGCTATTATTGTAGTTATAAGTTCTGAAAAACAGTTAGCATGAGTAATATAAAACGTGCTTTGAATTTTCACTTGAATGTCCAGGTTTAGCATTTTATGGCAATATGTCAAAGATTTGAAAGTAAAATCAAATTTTTTTTGGAATATACTTTATTGTCAATGTGTTGTTTTTTCCTTTTTCCTTTTTCTTTTCTGTTAATTAAAGTTGAGCTGATATTTTTGCCCTTTAGAGCTATTTTAAAGCTTGGGATTTTGACTAACACATTTAGTTTCTTGGTATTGAACCTCTTCACTGTAGCTTTCACAGTATTCCTAGGGTCATTCTCCTGTTGGAAGGCATTAAAGTCACTTACAGACAATGATGTCCTATATTTGGCTGTATTTCCCTGTTCCTCTAAAGAAAAGCATCTTCACAACATGATGCTAGTACAACCATACTTACTGTAGGAATGGTGATCTCAAGGTGATGTACAGTATTTATGTACAGTTTTGCTATATGTAAGTAAGTGCTTTGGCCAAAATGTTCAAGTCTCACCAGAACAGAGAATCTTTTTTTTCCAGATGTTTTCTGTGACACTGAATTTCTGTTATATACCAATCAGCCATAACCCTAAGACCACATGCATAATACTGTCTAGGACAAATATTTTGCCACCTGCAGCTCTGCCCCTTTGAGGGCTAGACTCCCCAAGACCTTTGATGGTGTGGTATCCACCACCAAGATGTTAGCAGCAGACACCTTTAAGTCCAGTAAGTGGCACGGTCAGTTCTCCATGGATCTTACTCAGATGCTCAGTTGGATCGAGATCTGAGGAATTTTTGAGGCCAGCACATCATGTTGTCAGTTTTTGTGATGTTCCTGAAACTATTTCTTCCTAGCTTTGCAGTGTGGCAGAGCCATTATGGAATACTGTTGAAATAAAGGGGTTCACTTGGTCTGCAACAAGATGGTACGTTTAAAAAAATACCCACATGAATGCCAGGATCCAAGGTTTCAAAGAATGCTTCCACTGGCTTGCCTTATTCATAATGTGCATCATGGGTTTATCCTTACACTTGCGATACTTTGAGAACTGACTGTTCCTTTGCTGACTTGCTGATATATCCGAAAATCGTGTATATTCAACAAAATGTCCAGGGTTAAATTAACACCTGCATTGTTTATTATACACTATTAGCCGTAAATGATCTCTTCCACGGTTCAGTTGATTTCAGGTGGACCGGAATAAATGCTGCAGTTTAACATGTTAGTGTAACTTTGGGAAATTCACTATGCATTAATTTTATTTTATGTTAATGGAATTATATGCAAACAAAATTATATTGAACTCCTGTGTTTGACCAATAAAAAACCTCAACATTACTATGAAAATGTTTTGGAAAAAAATCATTTTGCTCTATTACATACAGTCAAGCTAAGCATGCACCACCCATTCCCACTGGAACCAGTCAAATTAGATGGCACTGAAGCTCATTGGCCTGGTCAGATGCAGATTAAGCAATATGTCATTAGAAAAGTCCAGATGTTTTCCAGAACCCGTAAACAAAATTAATGACATTGTGAATTACTGTTGAGAATGAAGGTGGCCTTTCATTGTGAAGGTTCTTTACTATACCTATGCAAATTGAACTGCAATTATTAATGTTTTCTTAAGTGTATTGTAACTAATTCTATTATGTGATACACCTTCTGGTGATACTGTTTTTAGTCACATCTCCCATTTTGTTATTTTTTCCCCCTCTGCTAGTTTTCCACCTACCTACATAATAACACAACACAACTAAGTGCTCTCTAGGACTCCCTGCAATGAATGTCTGTGACACTGTCATTTTTGTCATGACCATTTCCTGTTTTTTTTTTTTTTGCCTTTGACCATTTCCTGTTTCTATGGGATGTAAATGTGAAATAAATTCCCACATGTAATAGATTTAAATATCCAAAAACAATTTTCTTTATTAGACATCATTAAATAGAATGTATTTTAGTGTCTCTGTACTCAAATTATGCTTTGCGTTAGTCAGAAATGTATAACATTAATCACAGCTAAACATAAACCCCACAAATAATCCTAAGAAAGCACTTCTAAAGCAAAATCAACAGTATTGATTAGATACCAGATCCACCATGACAGGAGAGTGCTTTAGTCCATAACCTAGTTCTGTTTTGTGTTTACATATAAAGTGATGCCTAGTGATAAATGTAGTGATTAAAAAAAAACACAAACCGATTCTTCATGTGGGCAAACTCATATTTATTAAATAAATAAATAAAAAGTCTCTGGACACTGAGAAGAACGTTTAATGAGTTGTTTTCGATGAATATGCTACTATTTTTAAAAATGTTTTGATGTGAATGACATAAAATTTATAGTGAATGAAAAATTGTACAAATTTTGGTTAACATTGAAAAAGTCCAACTTACGTAAACTAAAGAAACCTCTTTCTAGTCACTAACCTCCTTTGAACACACACACACACACACACACACACACACACACACACACACACACACACACACACACACACACACACACACACACACACACACACACACACACACACACATTTAAAAAAATGACAAAATGTGAACAATACCTGTTTAATGTCACACTTTCACTCTCAATAAGCCTTTATTCTTTTATAGTTATTATGTAACACAATGTGAAATTAAGCATCATTGAGCACAGTAAAAAACTTGGAAAGAATAATGTACTTTATGCTGATGATTTCAGGGAGATCGTCTCATGCTAACACCTGACTCCATGATTTACATGTGTTATTGTTGGGCTTTCGGACATTTGACTATTACCCAAACTACTCTGTAGAAAGATGATTTAGCCCTTTTACCTCCCTTTTAATACTAATTCGTAGTTTTTTGACTGCGGATTTACTTTTTAAATTGATCTTGCTTTATTTTATGCCTACAAAAGATTTATTTGGCACGACAGACTTCAGGCCTACAGGATTCTCCCAATGCTGTCCAAAGAGCATTTCCGATAGCAGTAGTATGTAGACAGAGCTGTTTAAAATTTTAATGTTTTAGGGCTAATTACTTATTTATAAAATAGGACCGTTTGTCAGTGTACAGTCAGTGTACAGGGTCTTTAAATTCTCAACATCAGAAGTGTGCTTGAGACCAAAATGAAATGAACTTGCTAAAAAGTTGACAGCCAAGGAAACTGACCTCAACCTCAACGTCATCATCATCACAATACGACCCAATACAGTACATCCTGTATACATTGGGTATTATTTTGATATACTCTACAGGCCTGTTTGTTATCCATAAAACCATTTTGTACTCAATCACAAAGTGAAGCTCATAGCATCCATCTGAAATGTTTTGCTAGTTGCGTTCTCCACCCTCGAAATTCTCATTTGCAAGTCATATTAAAGGCAAGGTGGTTTTAGGAGTGTTGCTTCAGAGTCTCCACTGTGCATGTCAGCCCTGATGCTGCTCCTTCACCTAAGAGCAAGCTGACTCGGACACCATGATCAGGAAACGCTTTGTTCTCAATGAGCCTGAAATCAAAGATTATATGGTCAAAGGAGAAAGATTCACAAAATGGAAAGAAGTGAGTACGGTCATTTTGTTCAAATAGTTGGAAGTTTAGTATACAGTTCATTCTTGTATATCAAATAATGCTGGTGTTTTTTTAGCATCTTTGAGTTCATCAGGTTAAGTTAGAGTTGTGTGTTGCTGACTTCGAAATGCACTGTGTTCGACAGTGTCCCTTTTTTTTTTGCGTTCACACATAGAGGAGATACCTGATGTCCAAACCTACATAAAATGACCTGCGAGTCATATTATGTTTGATTATTTACAGTAAATACACAACAATAGCTTCAGAAATATGTTGGGAAAAAAACCTTTTTAAATGTATGTACAGATTAATATGTGTGTTCTTAATGAATTAACTGATTGATCTGCTGATGAGGATGATGATGATGATGATGATGATGATGATGATGAAGTGCACATCGAACATCACTGAACTTTTTTTTTAGTTGGATCTTCTATCATTACTTTGACGCAATAAATGTATCTTTAACATACAATATTTAGCAACATCAGTTAGTATATTGATAGGATAGTATTAGTTGTAGTATATTGTTTTTTTACTCCATTGGTCTTATCGATTTCAAATTTCAGGATTCGTCACGCACTGTGCCTGTCACCATGAAGATGGACCCAAAAGGATTCTTCCTTTACTGGATAAACTCAAGCAAGGTAAAGCTGTGAATCTGTAACAAGCTCCAGTCCTGAAGCAGCAGAGTCTACAAGAGTTTAGAGATTTCCTTCCTTAAATCTACATGATAATGCGTTAAAGCTGGTACATTACTATCTCGACAAGCAATGTTTAAGTATTTGTGGATATTTGCTGTATTTCTGTATTCAAATTCATTGGTTTTTAATACGTAGAATATAAATGGTCAGATTACTGTCACTTTCTTTCTTTCTTTCTTTCTTTCTTTCTTTCTTTCTTTCTTTCTTTCTTTCTTTCTTTCTTTCTTTCTTTCTTTCTTTCTTTCTTTCTTTCTTTCTTGCTGCCTCAGCACATTGTATAAGTGCTGACTGTATGGTTTCCATGCGACTGCGACACAATTACATTAAGATATGTTTACACCTGACAAGCTCATTATCTGGACCATACCAGGAATACAGATGTTCAAATAAATACTAGAGTCTGGTCTCAGAGCATTGAGACACAATCCTTAAACACAGCAGAACTGATCATTGTCATGTTTAATTAATCCTGAAATGTTGTCATATTAATACATTTGTTTGATCAAGGTTCATATTATCTTTTCAGTAACACAGTCAGATTCTTTCCAGAATTTCTGTGTTACAGTATGTTCTGTAATGTTTATTGTATTTTAATCTTTGGCTCTAATGCTACTTTCTTTATCTATATGCCCTTTCTTCTATTATAGGAAGTAGAAATTGTGGATATGGCGACCATAAGGGACACACGGATAGGGAAATATGCCAAACTCCCCAAAGTAAATGCCTTTTATTATTGCTTAAAAATGTTCTTTCATACTGTATGCTTGCAGCATTCTGTGATTACAAAACCCAAGAGCTTGTGTTTGAACTATTTGTATATATTTGCACAAACTCAGAGAGAGGGAGATAGAGAGAGAGTGAGAGGGAGAGCATGAGAGAGAGAGAGAGCATGAGAGAGAGAGAGAGAGAGAGAGAGAGAGAGAGAGAGAGAGAGAGAGAGAGAGAGAGAGAGAGAGAGAGAGAGAGAGAGAGAGAGAGACTATTTGACTTTGGAGTTTCAACATTTTGCCTATATGTTTGCCTGATTCTCCGAGTCATGCGAATTGCTGTATGAAAAAAAGGGTTATGTGAAGACAGAGCTAGTACAGAGGAGCTGCTGTATTAAAGCAGTGTATATTTTGTCTAATATAAATTGAATGGTGTTTACTGTGAAATGATTTAGTGATAGTGATGTGAAAGAGGAAAGAGCTGCATGTGTACATGTGTACAGAGAGCGCAAGAGCATTTTCTTATGTACAGTATACCTTTTCTCATACACACACACACACACACACACACACACACACACACACACACACACACACACACACACACACACACACACACACACACAAACACAATCAGACACATACGCAAACAGCTGGGATTGTCATGTTGAATATTTGCATTAAGCCAGATTTGCTTGGCTCGGCTCGGCTTGTATTCACAAATGTCCCTTGTATGAAAAGCAGTTGCAAGGGTGTTCAGGGTTTAAATGCTCTCAGCCATTGCACTAGGGATTTCAGGCCCTAAAGTGAAAGATGATGTAACAGATGTAATTATGTAGTTGTAATTATGTATTTGTATATAAAGAGTTACAGGTTGGCCAGTCAGATAAATCCAATAAAACTATCCAATGAAAACTTAAAATGATCAGCTGGTCAGCTCTATATACTGTTAAGGTGAAATCTTTTTTATTTTTAATTCCACTATTTAGCTAATGAGAAAATGTTACAAGAGCACCCTGTTAATGTTTCAGACATCTCAATCTTATCTATCTAATCTAAATCTGCCATGCAATAGGCCAGGCCTATTGAAGAACATTTCATGTTAATGACACAACATTTCTTTGCTCTTTCAACAGCATCAGAAAGTTCGAAACGCATTCAACATGGACTTCCCTGACAGTAATTACTTAGGCAAGACCATGACCATTGTAACCGGCCCTGACATGGTCAATCTCACTTACTACAACTTCTTTGCAGCCAAAGACAATGTAGTGCAGGTAAGAATGTCAGCTCATCACTGATTTTCACCATAAACATCTCAGGCATTCTAATCTACATTTGTTAAATACGCAAATAAATTCATTAAAAACTGAAGTAATAGCATTGTGAGTTTGTTCTCCCATTTTTATCTATCTATCTATCTATCTATCTATCTATCTATCTATCTATCTATCTATCTATCTATCTATCTATCTATCTATCTATCTATCTATCTGTTTGTTTGTTTGTTTGTTTACTTTTACTGAGTTTTACTTCAAAACAGAAATATCTATTGTAAAAAATAAAAATAGAAAATTGTGTAGCGTAGCTTGCATGAATATTAAATAACAATTAAAATCAGCAATAATTATAGTAAATATAAAGAAACAATATGCATATCCATGAAATCAGGATTAGATTAAATAATACTAGATTATAACTACAATACAATGATTGTATTTCTCTTTATTATTATTATTATTATTATTATTATTATTATTATTATTATTATTATTATTATTATTATTATTATTATTACATATAATTTGCTCCTTTTCTGAAATATGAAATCATTCTTTAAAATCACTACACTGTTCAAACAAATAGTCAGTTTATTAGCTTGTACCAGTGACACTAAATTTTTACTAAACTAAATTATATTCACCTCCACTTGACAGTCATAAGCTGTGCCCTAAATTTATGAGCTCTAGTGCACTACACAAACCAGCTGTGGTGTCTGTCACTGGGCAAATGCACTTTATGACTTTATGACTCTAATATCCTGCTCGTTGGTGCAGATCCAGACTTCTGTCAATATGTGACCATTTGTGTTTGAAGCTACAATTCAGTGTAAGGCACTTAAAATGGTCAGCAATGGATGGAACTCCTATTACTCACGTACAGCCCAGGTATCTTGCGCCCTCTGCTGGACGAGTCACTGAAATACACAATGATCAAATCCACATTAGAAAACATTTCTTTTCCACATGGTCCAAGTTTCCACATTCTATTAAATAATGTAGAACATGATGTTTATTTCAATCACAGTGATTTAACAGGCAATACATGCAACGTAAAAGTAAGAAATAGAACAATTAAATAACGCCTGTCATTATACCCAGCTTTAATTATTAATGTTAAAAATATATTAATATAATTAATACATAAAAATATTTATTTGTTTGGGGGGGGGATTGTGTATTTATTTTCTGTGTATTTTCAGTTATTTTTAAAGAATGGATGTTACAGACAGAAATATGGAACCACACTGATATTTCCTTCCAGATCTTTTTCTTCTCTTTTGGGAACACTATTTCTGGATGTCCTAATTACATCATTACAGTTATTACTTTCTCTTAACAGAGTCTGAGTTTATCTGTGGTCACACCATAAATAATTAACATGAACTCTTTTTTTTTCCATCCCTCTTTCTCAGAACTGGGCAAATGACATCCTGGCCATTGTCTACAACCCTCAAAGGGCCAACGTCTGCAGACAAATCTACCTGGATAAGTTGTAAGAAACCAAATAAAAAAACAACATGATTTGATACTGCATTTAAAAACATATGTCATTTATGTGTTCCATGAGTGTAGTTCAATCATCACTGGGGTTAAATCCATGATAATAACAAAAATTGAAAAATAAATGTTGCATTATTTGTCAGGGGCCGTCGTCTTGACTGCTGGCATACAGTAGGCCTCATATTCCCACCTGAACGCAACAAGGAATAATAATCTTAGAGATTCTGTTTAATCTCTATTCTCTTCTGTTACAGGTATGTTCGCCTCACACTGCAAACCAACAAGGATGGCAAGATTCCTGTTAAATAGTAAGTTTTGTTTTTTTAAATGATAATAAGTAGCTTGTTCATGATAATAAATGACTGTTGCGTGTATCTAACCCTTACTTCTATGCCACAGTATCTATAAGATGTTTCCAGCTGATAAGAAAAGGGTTGAGAGTGCACTATCATCTGCAAAGCTTCCTAAGGGAAAGGTGAGAGAACTCATCAACTGAACTGTGTACATGTATTGGTTTTTCCATGGAATTACATGGAATCATGCTATTATTGATTATGCTCCTAGAATTTTCTTTCTTTCTTTCTTTCTTTCTTTCTTTCTTTCTTTCTTTCTTTCTTTCTTTCTTTCTTTTTACATTTTTGTTCTAAGGGGATTGCTGTTAAATTTTTATTTTGTGATATTAGCTTATAAAAATAATTTACAAACATAGGAATTGCGCACTTACATAAGTAATCCATATACATTTTTGGAATTATCAAAGAAGTGGATTATTTTTTTTCTATTACAATGAGTCCTGAGCTGTTTTATTATCGTATATATTTCAATGATGTGCCAAAAACTGCAGTTTATTGATGAACAACACTATGATTGAATGTGGGGGATGTGGTAGCCTAGTTGTTAAGGTTTTGGACTTCTGATCAGCTACCAAGCTACCACTATTGGGCCCCTGAGCAAGGCCCTTAACCCTTAATTGCTCAGGTATATAAAATGTAAGTCATTCTGGATAAAGGTATCTGCTGAATGTCTGTAATGTCAAAATGATTTTTGACCATTTAAAGTGACAGTTAATGTGAATGAACTGAAACTATGGAAAGATAACATATTGAAATGAGTGCATTTATGGAAACCTCTCATATGAATTCAAGCTGAAACTACAGTCAGCTGCTTTTATGAAAAAAACACTTGAACACATTTTGTTTCTGTAATTTTTTGTTGTGTATTTCTAGTTTGACTCCATCAAGCTCGATGTGTTCACTGAAGCTGCATTCAAGACTTTTCTGTTGAACCTTTGTCCCAGACCAGAGATCTATGAAATCTTCAGCAGCTAGTAAGTCAACCTCCGCTGCTGTACTATATGTACTATGTACTATATAATATTTTTTCTTTCTATTCATTTTTATTTTTGTTTAAAAAGCATCTTAAATTTGGAGCCTAGTTTAGCATGAAATGACCAGAAAGTCACACTATTATCACCTTTGTGATTTCTGAATAAATAAATTGATTTACTTTTGTGCATGCTTTTAATAAATCCTTAATCATTATGCTTAGTTCTAACAAACCCTACATGACCAAGGAGGTCTTTAGCAAGTTCCTGTATGAAAAGCAGCGAGACTCAAGGCTTAATCAAGAGCTTTACCCACCACTGAGGCCCGATCAGGTGAAGGCCCTCATCGACAAGTACGAGCCCTCGTCTTCTAATTCTAACCGCAGTAAGTCAATACAATCATCCATAATAAGATTGAATGAAAAGTTCTGGAATGTATATATGTATACGCCATGGACTGTATTTTAGTCTGTGTCAAATAAGTCTTCTAACAAGCTTAAAGAATGGATTGGTGCTGGCCTTTTTCAGATCAGATAACACCAGAGGGTTTTCTCTTGTTCCTAATGGGACCTGAGACAACACCGGTGATGATGGACAAAATTGCCCAGAGCCATGACATGACCCAGCCCATCCCTCACTACTACATCAAATCCTCCCACAACACCTATCTGACTGGTAACACAACTTCAGATGACTCAGAGAACCAATGATTCATATCCATCTTTCAGACTAATCCTTAGGAATTATCTAAGAATTGGAATGTATTGTGTATGCAATTATTATCAAATAGACTGTATATTATATTATTATCACAGTCATTGCATTTTCTTTAGTTAATTAATTAATTGATTGATTGATTGATTGATTTGTTTTTTTGTTTGTTTATTACTTTTATTGTTTATTACCAATAGTACATGCTAGCTAGATACATTTTGTTTGCAAATGCTACCTCAACATTCACTTATCAAGTCTATCAAACATTAGTGTTTGCAAATATTTGTTTGTTTTTTGCTATTTCATGATGTTTTATATAACAATCTTGGTCTGTCTGTCTGTCTCTGTCTGTCTGTCTGTCTCTCTCTCTTATATATATCTATATATCTATATATCTATCGATATATATCTTCTGTATATATAGTCTCTCTACTATATACTCACTCATTCTATGTTTCTCTCTATATGTAATCTATCTATATATATCTATATATCTCACTCTCTCTTCTAACTATCTCTATACTCTCTCTTATAATCTGAGTCTTATCTTTGTCGTCTCTCTTCTGTCTCTCTCTCTCTTCTCTCTGTCTCTATCTCCTCTCTCGTCTCTCTCTCTCTCTCTCTTTCTCTTCATCTCTTTTTCTCCTCTCTCTTCTCTCTCTCTCCCATCTCTCCGCTATCTCTCTGTCTCTCTGTCTCTGTCTCTCTGTCTCGGTCTCTCTCTCGGTCTCTCTCTCTCTCTCTCTCTCTCTCTCTCTCTCTCTCTCTCTCTCTCTCTCTCTCTGTGTGTCCACAGCCGGTCAGTTCTCAGGCACCTCCTCTCCTGAGATGTATCGTCAGTGTCTGCTTGCTGGATGCCGTTGTTTGGAGCTGGACTGCTGGAAGGGCAAACCTCCAGATGAAGACCCCATCATTACTCACGGCTTTACCATGACCACTGAGATCCTTTTTAGAGTGAGGTTTCCAAAATCAGAGCCGCTGCAATCATCACACTATATAAATTCCGAAATGTTTTCATCTATATACTTTACTTATTAACAAATATACTTAACAGAAATGGAAGAAAATACCTTAGCTTTTGGTTTAACTCAGATGTGAGCTTGCTCTAACAGCTAAACACACTTTAGTTTAGTTAACATATACTTTAATTAACACAATGAATAATTATGCAATCTTTTCTCTGTGGTAGGATGTGATCGAGGCTATTGCAGAGAGTGCATTCAAAACATCAAAATATCCAGTCATTCTCTCCTTCGAGAACCACGTGGATACGTAAGACACCGTTTCTGCACCATGACTTCATTCTCTACATTTCACATATTGGTGCTGCTGCTGTTGGTAGAATATGTGTCTGAATTTCACTGATTTGTTTATTTAGAGTCAAACAGCAGGAGAAGATGGCTAACTACTGTAGGACCATATTTGGAGATGCTCTACTCAGTGAACCCCTGGAGAAGTATCCGGTATGTGACTTCCACATGTTTAGGTCAAAGTTCAAACCCAGTTATAAAAGTATGCATTGCTTCCTGTTTAGAGTTTATTGTGATCTGATTCATAACGGCTGTAATGATTTGCATTGGGTGTCGCTTCCAGTTAAAGCCAGGCCAACAGATCCCGAGTCCTTCTGAGCTGATGGGAAAAATTCTGATCAAAAACAAAAAAGGTCCCACAGGGTCGGCCAAACCTCCACCAAAGAAAACACAAGAAGAAAGTCCTGCTGAGAACGGAGGTGAGAATTTTAGACTGTTTCATATAAGCAGTCAGGTTGACTAAACAGTCCCTTAACAGTCATGTGGTACCGGGTCGTGTCTTTCAAAAGGAGAGCATCCTGAAAACCCTGAGAACCAGAACGCTGAACACGATGAACACCATGAACACCATGACGACCACCACGATGACCATCATGATGAACACCATGAGGATGAGGAACAAGATGAGGAAAAGATGAAGAACTCTGATGAAGTAATGAAATTTTTATGATTCTGACAACCGCTTTCCATTCTTTTTTTTTTTTTTGCAATTTTAGGATAAAATGTGCTCTGGGTCTCCAGTCACATTAAAGGTTTCAGTAACAGTTCATGAAAGAGTAGCATTCATACATAATACATAATACCTGAGTCAGCTGACAGATTTTTGTTGACATAAGGTGGCCATAATAGAATATTAAATGCAAATCCATTGCAATGAATTAGAATGTAAATAAAAAGAAGAACCATAAATGAAGCACTTTATACACAACAGAAGCTTAACAAAGAAATCCCAGAACTTACTGAAAGAGAAAAACCCAAATAGATGAGAATGTGTCATGTCAATGGGGTCATGTGATGTGCTATATTCTGGGAGGGCTGATGGGAGACATCCAGTCTTATCTGCAAAGTGTTTGAGTCTGATTCAACCTGATTCCATCTGTAAAATCAGTTGCTCTTTGCTTCCAATAGTTGTTATAATAAAAATATAAAAAATTCTAAATATTAAAATGAAACTCACACAAGGCTCAAATGTACAGTACATGTTTATTTATTTATTGCATAGCTTTGTCCACACTATAGGACAATATTGTGTTAAGTGATTCTTACTATTAAGACCCAAGCTGCGAGGGCAGAACGCAGACACCAGAGACAGCAAAAGTCTCTAGCAGTAAAGAGATCAAAGTCAGTTGGACAAGGCTCATTGACCTTAACGGTGCCAGGCGACAGCAGATCGGGCAGCACAGGAGGCAACGACGAGGTGAGACCCATAATGCTGGCAAGGCGCAATGGTGTCAGGCAGCTAGAGTTTTCCCGCAGCCAGAGTTTTTCCATGCCGAGGAAACCCCGTCCTGCCAGCACAACTATGGGGTGCTGGGACGGCACCTTTCTTTCAGCACCTGTGCTGTAGTAGTGGGAGGAGTGGAACATTGTCACATAAAGGAGTTTGTACAGGCCTCGCCATCACAGTCTTTACACTGTAATTTTTAAAATATTTCTTCATGGAACAGCAACAGAAGATTTTCCTCTAGCTCTTCATACAAAATGTCAACAAATTCTGTCACTTGACTCGGGAGTTGTGAGAAAATTGTCTTCCTGGTTAGAATAAACCTTTATAAATGTTTATGTAAATTTATGCCAGTTGTCATTAAGGGCTTATGAATATGGACCTACATCATTTCATTTATAATGATGAACCCTAAATTGTGATTGTTGCTGCAATGCATTTGTAACATTCCACCATGTTCAGTTATTAATTGAAACAAAAAGGATTTGAATATGTTTACTGTGTGCATCCATTTTGTTAGGGTACAGCTGGGCAGGAAGTAAAAGCTTTTGAGGCAATGTCTTCAATAGTCAACTATATTCAGCCACACAAGTTCGTCTCCTTTGAGCAGTCTCGGAGTGAGTCATGTGTAGCCTTTTTTTTTTTTTTAAATATTCATACATGCAGTATGCACCAATTTTCCATATGTATTTCTATATTAGTGACTTGTTTAAAATGATTTGAGCTTGTTCCATTTCTGTGTTTAGTTATATCCCTTTTGTCATTTATAATGTTGTATGTTTTTTCCAAGCGCAGAAAAGAACAAGAGCTATGCCATCTCCTCTTTTGTGGAAACCAAAGGAGAGCAGATGATCGCCAAGAGTGCTGTGGAGTTTGTCGAGTATCCTTTGCATTTCATTTACATTTAAATACTTTAAGAATTTAATAACATATTTTTAGAGACAGTGTATTTTGGCCCTTAATTTGATGAGAAATGTCAAGCAACTAGGCCAAGATTTAAGAAAAAAAGGTGGACGTCCACAACTCCAACAATTTTCAAACAAGTGAAAGTACCACAATTATTTGTAGAAACTATGGTATAAAAATATAAAAATCTTGAAACCACACTGCAAACACTGCAACATAAAGGATAGAGGCACAAATGAGATTGCAGATATAAATGAGCTTTAATTTAAAAAGTGTGAAGGCGTTGGAGGTATCGTGTACCTAATATGTACATTTACTATTAAGAAGGTCTAATTGAAAGCCCATGTTAGACCCTAGTGTTGGCCTATTAGAACATAATGATCAGCACTTTATAGAATGAGAAATGGGTGATTATTTTAATCCAAAGAAAATGGTCCTAACTGTGAAGCATGGGGATGGCAGCATCAAGGTACTGGTGCACTTCAAAAAGTTAAACCTTGGTCTCAATCGATGCAATGACCATAAGCATACCTGTAACAAATGGCTTAAAGACATCAAGTGAAACTATAGTAGTGATCATCAGGTCCTGGCCTGAATCTCTAGATGCCCTAATTGATTAAAGACACAAAATGGATAGAAATATGAAATGTGAGAATAAATATGTCTGAATGTCTTTAGCTTAAGTGAATGCAAACTTTTATGTGAGTAAAAATGTCTGTGAATTAGTTTACTGTAAAATACCTTTACTGCATCCTTCAGATATAACAAGAGACAGATGAGTCGAATCTACCCCAAAGGAACACGAATGGACTCTTCTAACTACAACCCTCAGCCTTTCTGGAACGTAGGCTGTCAGATGGTGGCACTGAACTACCAGACCATGGGTAATGTCTTCTTGATACGATCAGTGTAATAAATAATGTCAAATATATTCAATAGGTCTTAACTTACAAGGACCGTTTACAGTTAAACCGTGACTAGTCAAGCCCTAAATATGCATTCACATAAATATAAAAGTGTAAGGAGATGTTTGTTTAACGTTTATGGGTGGCAGAGTTTGGTAAGAGTCACTACATTATCTGTTATGGAAGTCTTCAATACAGAGGAGTTTGTACAGTAATTGCCAGTAACATGACAACCGTGCAGGAATTAGGGAGGATTATCAAGAAGCTCTGAAGGAGGCTAGGAATCCTACGAACTTAATGATCCGTGAGACTCTAAATAAGGTCGGTCAGATACAGTTTCCACTTATCAGTGAGGAAAGAGGTCAGTGTCGCATAATAATGTACAAAGACTCCATGGATGATCACATTAGAAAAGCCAGTCTCACAACATTAACAAAGCAGTGGCTGTATCATTTACATAAGCAGAATGCATACTGACAATCTTCACCATCATTAGAAATTGGACCTACTCATTTCCAACAGTAGGGAAAAGAAGACTAAATGAGGAGAGTGCTCTAATGCAGGAAGAAGTTCCAAACCTACAGGAAAAAGAATGAAGAACAAGAGAAGTGAAGCTTCAAATCACACAGAGTTATCCCAAGGAGAAATCTAAATAATCCGGTCTGGCCCGTAGGGGCAGAATTATGATTACTGGATCCGTTACTCATCTTATTTCTGTTGTGTTTAGTTTATGACACACTTCCAACTACTTGTTCAAGTGAGTAAGCTTTGCAGGGAGATCCTTAAGGTCTTAAGTTGCGTCACCTAAGGAAGGTACTGGCGTAGGCATGATAAAATGTTCATGTCACTCGTCACCCTAAAGCACAAAAGATGCAAGAATCATCCCTGTGAGACAAACGGTAACTGTCAAAAAATTGTGAGTAAGGAGAAAAGAAAAACATCCACCAACCATAAAATGTGCAGAGAACAACCTACTATAAATGACTCACTCATGAGACATGACAGTGGACCTGGGGAAAAGGCTGTCCAAACAACTCATAGGCCAGACATGTTCATGTGATCAAAACAGGCTAAGTGAATTATCCTCTTTTGCCTGACAGTCCCATGCGAGGAGGTTACTCCTGAAAACTGAACAAGATAAAGCAACAAGGACTGAGATCTGCAGCACAAATGCAGCGGAAATGATACAGAATAGCGTTTATTCTTACAGATAATGTTCATTATAAGCCATACCTTCACTACCCTGGATGGCAGCACTAAACGTAATCGTGTACAGAGCAGAAAATATCTGGCTTGAAGCAAGCTTACTTAATATTTCAAAAATCGATGCTAAGACGTGTTTAATATAATCAATCCAGTCTCCCTATCCAATCCATTCTCACTATACAGATTTATAGCACCTCCATAGTGTTTTTTATGCATTTGGAAGCCTTTTCAAATGGGGTAGAAACTGGAGGAAGGAAATAATCTGGATGCAAGAAGTGACAACGCTGAAAAGGGTGACCTCACCTAAAGACATGTTCTGTCAAAGACATCAGTCAGTGATATGCATGACTAAAAGTACAATCTGGCTTATTTAAAAAAAAAAGGTGAGGGGAGGATATTCCTTTTTATAAGTATTATTATGTAAGTGATAACTGAAAATTTGTTTATTCAAATAATAATTAGAGTAAATTAATACATTGTGTGTCAGGTCAGAAGCTGACTCTGGGCATATGTAGTACTTTACGAGTTGCTAAAAATAGATAAATATTTGGATTTGTTAATCAGTTTTGTATGGTATCATGTCATACTGTCTGAAAATGTCCACAAGATGACAGCGTTCTCATAAAGACCTGATTTATCAAGCGGCATGTAAATGTTTTCATAGACCAAGTGCATCTAACAACTACTGCCAGGTTGTAAAATGTACAAATCATTTAACAGTGATTTTCTTCATCACTTTGTTTAGTTAAAAAAAAAAATCTTTTTTAATTTAAGACATTGCTTTGTAAAATTTGTGAGTTCAGTTCAAATAGATAAATCATTTAAATGCAAAGAATTTTAGATGTCATTTGCAGAAACTCAGTAACTCTTGTAAGATATGAAGGTTATTCCTTTCTGGGTTACGAGCTGCATTTTCAAGGTTAACGCATTTCCTGTGCAAATTCTTCTGCAAATAATAACCAGTTTAATAAATGAGGCCCAATGGCACAGTTAAATGGACTTATCAGCCTAACTGGATATGCTTTGATATGTAGATTTCCCCATGCAACTGAATATGGCGCTGTTCGAGTATAACGGAAGGACTGGGTACCTCTTAAAGAATGACGTGATGCGGAGGAACGACAAGACGTTTGATCCCTTTACTGACAAGATTGACACCAACGTCCCCAACACGCTCTCTATCAAGGTAAGTCAGCTCAGTTTAAAGAATGGATCCAGCAGCCTGAGAGCGTCTAGTCTGTAGTCTGTGTTCTGAGGTAAATGTCTAACTGAGCAAGACACTAATGAACATTGTTTATTAATTAAGTGTGAGCTTGAGTGTTGTACATCGACGTGCTACATTTCTGTGTAATATATAATGAATGTGTATAGTATGTTGACATGTCATCGGATAAATGACAGTGATTATTGATGAGCCCTTCTTACTGTGTCTTCACATATAAAAATATCCATATTCTCTATAGTGTCTTGATTTTGTAATAGGTTTTTGATGCACATTGTGATCTCCACTCTATCCCATTACCTATGTGTTTACAGATCTACTCAGGCCAGTTTTTATCTGATAAGAATGTGAAAACAGCAGTGGAGGTGGAGATCATTGGTTTGCCCGGAGACCCCAAACGCAAATTCCGCACCAAAAACACCGCCACACCAAATGCCATCAACCCTGTATGGAATGAAGAGCCCTTTGTGTTTGAGAAGGTCTGTAGATATATTTTAAATGTCATACATGCAGCCATTTAATTATACCCGATACTTCACTACGTAATTTTATGATAACTTATGCCAAAACATCAAAAATGACTTTTTCACAAAATCCCAGAACATTAATTTGCATGTTTGAGTTTTTTGTTCTTGATTTTATGATCTGTGTCTATTTGCAAACAGATTCTTCTGACAGAACTGGCTTCGGTCCGGATAGTGGCCTATGAGGAAGGAGGGAAATTCATTGGGCATAGAATTATTCCCATAGACGCCATCCAATCAGGTAAGTGAAAGGAGGTTAGAGTCCCACATTTAACACCCGTGGATTTACAAATTATGTACTGTAAGTGCTTCTGCTCTGCTATAATATACCGTATATGTATGCTGTAAAATTATCTGCACGTGTGTGTCTCCAGGATTCCATCATATTTGTCTGCGTAGTGAGAGTAACATGCCTCTGATGCTTCCTTCCCTCTTTGTCTACATTGAGGTGAAGGATTACATCCCTGCTGCTTTTGCTGGTAATGCACAGAATTAAAAAAAGAAATTATTCTCTAATTATTATTACTCTGATAATAATTATATTGAGTTTTGACCAGGGTCGTAACTCTATCTGCATGTTTGGGTTCACAGATTTCACAGATGCTCTCTTCAATCCGGTAAAGACTACCAAACCTGCAAAACAGGAGGTAAGTTTTCGACGCTGTACACAGTTACACACAAAACTGACATTTAGCTTTGAAGAACACACAAAATGTTTCATGTATATTTTATGTAATGCCTCAGAATGTCTTATAAAATGGTTAGGAAAGGGTTGACTAAATGTTCTTGTTGGAGTCATTTATCTAAATAGTATTTAATCTGCTTATAGAGTGCTAACTTTGTGAGCAAATATGAGATGGCTGGTGCTGCAGCTGTTCCTGCTGCAGGTAAGAAATATACACCAATATGTTTTATCAGTCAGTTCAGCTTCTTAATTCATATGTAGACTATAAATAGAATGTTTGTAGGTTCATGTATAGGCTTTCACTTTTTATAATTATAGACCTTTTTTCTGTAACCATATATTAACAGTGCCTGAGGGTAATGAGGCCGCAGCAGAGGGCGATGGTAAACCTACAGAAACACCTGAGTCTGCTGACGGTGAAAATCCACCAGCTGATCAAGAGCCAAAAGCTTCTGAAGCTGAGGCGCCTGCGACATCCGAAGAGGCTCCTCCATCCGAAGCACCTCCACCTACAGAAGAGCCTCCGCCTGCTGAAGAGGCTCCTCCCGCTGAGGCACCTCCACCTTCAGAAGAGGCTCCTCCCACCGAGGCACCTCTACCTGCAGAAGAGGCTCCACCCACCGAGGCACCTGCACCCACAGAAGAGGCTCCATCCACTGAGGACCCTCCACCTTCAGAAGAGACTCCCCAAGAAGCTCCTGCTCCATCTGAAACCCCTGAGGCCGAGAAGCCTGCTGATGAAAATGGTGAGCCCACTGCAAATGTGGAGCCAGAACCACAAGTTAATGCAGATCCAGACTCTAACCCAGCTTCCAGTGCGGAGCAGGATGCTCCCGTAGTTGACTCTGCAGCACCTGCGGAGGTTGCTGCTGCTGGTCAAAGTGCAGAAACCTCCAAGGCAGCAGATGCTGCTGGTGCAGCACCTGAGGGTTCAGGGCTCTGTGGAGCTCTGGGTAGGCTGTGTAAGATGTAAACAAGAGCATAATGAGTTCTATTTCAATGGTAATGGTTTATCATTGCACACACCAGTAGATGTCTTAAACAAAACACACTATCCATGTATATTTTCTGTTAAATATATGTATAAAAATGATTTAAAAGAAAGTTGTACTTTACTGCATGCTTGAACTTGTAATGTTTGAAATTACCTAAAAACAATTAAAAATCCCACTGTCTCACTCACCGTCTTTGTCTCTCTGCTGTCTCTCACACAAAAACATTCACACACACAACCTCACTCACAATCATGCACACACACAGAGCTGGCCTCTGTGACCTGTGATGAACTGCAGCAGCACAAGAACTACCTGAAGGTCACCAAGAAGCAGGAGAAAGAGCTGAAAGAGCTGGAAAAGAAGTTCCAGAAGAAGGGCGAGGAGCTAACTCAGAAATACAGTGACCTCTGCAAATCCCTCAAGAAGAAGACCTCGCAGAAGAAGAATGAGTAAACCGAGACCTACCACTGCTTTTATTTATTCAGTCATGTTGAGAATATCTATTTCTTTGAATTGGCAATCTTCAGGGCGTAGATATTTCTCTGTGTCTTTGTGTCATGCTGTTGTGCTGTGCTGTGCTGTGCTGTGCTGTGAGTTTGGTTTCTTTGTGAAAACGTTCTTAGTCTGAATCCTTGTTTAACCCCTTAAATGTCATTGATGACTAATTAGACTCAGGCATACATTTCTCACCTTTGGTACCACACACCTGTTAGCTATAACGTAGTCAGTCAACAGGTCTTAGTAGTTACTGAATGATACACTTTACGTAAGCAAGAAAAATCTGTGAGTTTAAGGGGTTAAATCAACTGCATGACTAAATTACTTGATAATCATGCCTAGGGTAAACCTAATACACACAACACAGTACATGTATGTATATCATAATATAAAAAAGAATTGTCAGGCATACTGTACAACCAAGGATGGACTACACTGAATGTAAAGTAGAGTAACTGAAACCCAATTTAACTGATCGCCCGGACTTCTGTTTATACAGTAAAGCAGGCATCTACTACTAGGCATGGTTTAATCCGTTCAGTCACTATTTTTTGAACCATTTACTATTATAAATAAATATAAGAGATAAAGCTGGTCAGTGCATCTGATCACTTGTTGGCCTGTAAGTCTGTTTTCTTCACTTATTGAAATACCAATTGAAATGGTTTGGTTCCAGAGGAGTTTTTACTGATCCACTCATTTCTTTGCTGTTCAGAGCCGGAGCCGAGGGGCAAAATGAAGAGCAAATCAATGAGTTGAAAACGAAGCTGCGGACGGAGCTCCGATCATTGTGGGTGGAGAAATACGACCAGGTGAAGAAGAAGAAAGAGCAGCATGCCTCTGAGGTACCAATCACATCTTAATTCCATACAGAGCCTCTAGGTAGAGTTAGACACTTTATTCTAATATTGGTTAATAATAAATGTAAGGTCATGTGGGTCTAGTTAGCATTATTATTAGATGTACAGTATTGTGCATGTTCTAGCTAGTTCCTTCTAGTGTTCAGAAGTATTAGCCTTTTTGGCTTATTTGAAGTGCAAATGAGGTTCAAGGATAGATAGTCGTAAAGACACTTAAGACACTACCCACAGAGTCTACCACAGGGAAAAACAGATGCCTAGTTCAGGTGATGACTTATAAGCAAGTGCTTTTGTGAGTACTCTGATTCATGAGTGCTGAATCCTTTGAGGGGGTTTATGTCTACAGCATGATGAATCAATTCTTTCTATAGAACGCTGCACTTTTCTCTGCTTTAATTGACCTGAATCAGCTTATGTGTGTTTGTGACACAAAGATGTTACACGTCACATTCTGTAACTCAAAGCTCATTTCTACTGTAGGTCTGTCTTTGTGTCTGTCTGAGATCTGAGATTCTCATTAGTATTATATCTAAAAATGATTAGTTGAATGTTGGTAAAATAAACAATAAATTATCTGTCAAATTAGAATTATCTTTGTCAAACTTGCTCATTTGGTTTTGTAACTAGTTTAATGATGTTATGTTGGTGTCAGAGTACAAGAAGCAAGTTTCTGCAGAAGTTTCTGCAGAAGTTTTGATCAATGTGGATTGATCAATCTTGAAAATTGCCATCATGTGGATATTACTGATACATCACCGGTATCCCAAAGTGGCATGCTGGATTATTATGTCTGTTCTCTCGGTTCACTGGCACCGTACCAAGATCACATGTCCTCATTAATCTGCTGTAAGTGCAGCTCTTTCTGAGGATGTCCCCTTTAATCAGATGATCTGCATGGATCAGGGAAGTCAGCAAGGCTTCACATCTGGTTTCGCACCAGTACTGCTCCTTTTACCTCATCAACCTACATGCCCACAGCAGAAAAACATCTGCAAAGCATTACTCTGTGCTCTATTATTCAAAAAATCTGATGTTATCATTAAATGAAGTAGACATGTACAGTATGTGCACTACTTGGGTGTGATCTGCTTAGGTACTGAGCCGTTTTTATTACAAACTCTGACATGAATACATGACCTGAGTAGATTTTCAAAAATGATTGAAACTCACATTTACTATCGAAACTGTAAGGACGTAACGTTCATAATTAATATATGGCAGAGTGATAGTGGCCAGATGGGAAAGCTGGTGGGTGTCTTGTGGGTGTACGTGTAACTTCCTGTGTTCTTTCTGTGTTCTGTGTTAAAGTGTTTGACCAAGCTGCTGGAGATGGCTACAGAGAGACACGCCAATGAACTGAAGGCATTGAACAGGTTTGTATGTGTGTGTGTCTGTGTGTGTGTGTGTGTCTCTCTCTCTCTCTCTGTGTGTGTGTGTGTGTGTGTGTGTGTGTGTGTGTGTGCGCGCGCGTGTGTGTGTGTATGTGTGTGTGTGTGTGTGTGTGTGAATACCCTTGACCTTTTACAAGAGAGAAAAACACACAAATGAGTGATGAGTCACCTTGTGTTGCAAGCTATCTAGCTTTCTCATTCTGCTAATGGATTGGAGTGCATTGTGTGTGTGTGTGTGTGTGTGTGTGTGTGTGTGTGTGTGTGTGTGTGTGTGTGTGTGTGTGTGTGTGTGTGTGTGTGTTTATTACCCTTTGTGCTGGATGTGTTTTGATAATGATGCTATTCTCTTTGATTTTATGTACCCATACAATCTATATTGTATCTTCTGTGGCTTTCAGAATTTGTATCTAAGTTCTGTTCAAGTGTCTGTGGTGTAAAGTGAACATTTTTTTGGCTCTTGTGGTTTAGTTGTTTGAGAGAACATGCTTACAAATGCTGAATTGTGTTAGTAGCCAAACTGAAATGTATGTGCCTTTGTGTATGAGAGCGAGAGAGAGAGAGAGAGAGAGAGAGAGAGAGAGAGAGAGAGAGAGAGAGAGAGAGAGAGAGAGAGAGAGAGAGAGAGAGAGAGAGAGAGAGAGAGGGAGGGGAAGATTCCAGTGAATACAGCTCTGTGTCAGTGTCATACTGTTTTCTCTTTTCAGTGACAGTAAAGGAGGGAAGAAAAAGGAAGCAAAGGGCTCAGGTTCCGAGAAGAGCAGGTGAGGAATCACATTGTACAGCAACACGTACTGTATATACAAACACACACACAACGCTATTATCATCTCGGTGTCAAACAGCAACCTGCTTTTGAGCTCCTTGCCAATATTTGCTATGAGTAATATTCAGTGTGTAATATCATCAATTAGTTTAACTAAAGCAATCTATAAAAAACACAGTTTTCTTAAAAAAGCTTTTTCTGTGATTAACTTTAACTGCTGTTACTAAATTTTATTTTGAATCAGGATTATAATATACAGATAATTAGTCTAATGTTTAATTCATTATGATTCAGAATTCTCAAAATTAAGTCTAGCACTAATCATCATGAACG
Source organism: Tachysurus fulvidraco (assembly GCF_022655615.1). NCBI lineage: Eukaryota > Metazoa > Chordata > Actinopteri > Siluriformes > Bagridae > Tachysurus > Tachysurus fulvidraco. The sequence goes on from NC_062529.1 coordinate 7,470,540, forward strand.
TGGTATATATGCCAGGACTACACTATATGTCCAAACACCTTACCATGGCATCCACCTATATAACCTATAACTAATAGTCCAAACAATGTTGGAACGTGACCCCAGTGCACAAAGTAAGCTACAGTGATGAGCTCCAAAGACCAAGATTGAAGTGGAAATCCTGTATGAAGCCGAGACCTCAACCTCAGGCCATCTCACCCAGCATTAGTGTCTGACCTCACAAATGCCCACTTGGCCTCTGGTAAACAACCGGAGTTGCAAAATCTAGTGGAAAGCATTTACTGAGGAGTGGAGGCTATTATAAGAGCAAAGGGGAACCACAGTTTTAATGGGATGTTCAGATGAGCTCATACTGGTGTGATGGTCAGGTGTCCACAATCATTATTCTGTTCTTATTTTAAACAATAATAATTTATTTTTTCCTCCTGATTTTTTTCTCTTGATAAAATATCCACTTGGCAAAAAAAAAGCAATTCATCTTTTACACTTCAGCGTAACCAATGCAATTTAAAAAAAAGATTAGTCATACAGTATAACCTCACAAGCTGCAAAAACATTAGCCATGACATTAGACATCTCAGATTTAAACACCTTTATTATCTCCTGCTCATATCAGTCACTGAGTCACTCAATGGTTTGATTATGTGTTTGATTGTGCAGCATGTGACACCCTGCTAATGTGTTACAGCTTGAAGAAGAGCAAGAGTAAGGAACAGCTTGACGATAATGACGAAGCACAGGTAATTAATATTGTCAGTGCAGTGTGAAATAATTAGTGATTGATGGAGGACAGACAAGAATGAGAGGTCATCCATGAAAGAAAATGACAGAGAGGAGAGAAAGCGTTCAAGAAAATGTGTCCATACCGGTAACCATGGCTACTGTAGCGAGATTGTAGACAAAAAGAGCAATTTGCTCTTACACGCACACACACACACACACACACACACACACACACACACACACACACACACACACACACACACACACACACACACACACACACACACACACACACACACACACAGAAATCAGGGCACACTGACTAAAGAGCAGTTTGCTGTGAGCATGTGAGATCTGACTAATTCTCTTTCACATACTTGCTCATCAAAATTCATTCAGTGGTTTTGCAGCACCAAATCATTCTGGAAATGTGGAGTGTCACAGCAAAGTTAGGAACTTTAACCATTTATTTATCTGCAGTTAGATTCTGTGTTTAGCTTTGTGGTAGTTTTGTAACAATACCTCCAGTCAGTTTATCTTAATTTATTTGCTTTTTTTAAATCAAATATTTGAAAGGACATTTGACATTTTCTCCACAAGGCACTAAGCAAATTAGTCACCTGCACGAGAGGCTGTTTAGGTCATAACACATTATTTTTCTGTGTGTGTGTGTGTGTGTGTGTGTGTATGTGTGTGTGTGTGTGTGTTTGTCTGTGTATGATTGTGCAGGTAAGAAGGTTTTGTAGTGTGTGTGTGTGTGTGTGTGTGTGTGTGTGTGTGTGTGTGTGTGTGTGTGTGTGTGTGTGTGTATGATTGTGCAGGTAAGAAGGTATTGTAGTGTGTGTGTGTGTGTGTGTGTGTGTGTGTGTGTGTGTGTGTGTGTGAGAGAGAGAGAGAGAGAGAGAGAGAGAGAGAGAGAGAGAGAGAGAGAGAGAGAGAGAGTAGTGTTGCATGTGCCAGGTTATTACAGAATGTGCGTGAGAAAGTATGTGCTATGGCCTAAACAACCTCTCATACACTTAGGTGTATGTGCTCTCTCTCTCTCTCTCTCTCTCTCTCTCTCTCTCTCTCTCTCTCTCTCTCTCTCTCTCTCTCTATTTATCAGAAAGTGTAATAACATAAAAGTTTTATTCTCCAGCATCAGTGTACTGAAACAGTCAGAGGTAAAGATATAACAGTAAAAAGGACAGGATCTTTGCAGGATCTAACATTTTTTAGCACAGAGATCTTTGCAATCTGCACTTTCATGATGACACGACAAGTTCTATTGTATTTTTAAGCATTGAGTTTCCGGGTTGTCCATCTGTGCATCCATGTGTGCATCTGTTCAAGATTCCCTGTTAGCGGTGAATGTTCGTAGGATTTATATCATTTATGGGCAAGGTCACAGCAAGGTCGAATGTCTGCCACAGTTGCTGTTTGTTGTAAATTTTAAAAGACATAAAGTTAGCAAGAAAAAAACCCAAGAATTCTTGGTGGCAGATGCATCCTAGACTTTAGGCAACAGTATCAGAAGAAAAGATTAATTTATAGCTGTTTTCTGTATTTATTTAAGTGATAAGAGGAATAACATTCATCACAGATGTTACAGAACCTTCCATAAATGTTCTTACAAAAAAAAGATTTAAAAATTATATATATTCATTAAATATAATAGAATTATTGGCAAATTGCTGTGGGATAAGAATGAAACACTTCCACATGGCTGTTGATTATTTTCCTTCAATAGCACACCCAGTCTTGTGTTTTCCTTTTTGTAATGTTGGGAAACTACTAAAATTTAACATGGAACATACTTACATTATTAAATACTTACAAATGCAGACATGGATGTTGAGAGAATGGATGTGCATGCATTTGTAGTGTAAGTGTGAGGAATATGTGCACAGTGTGAGTCTTGTACAACATGACTGGGCCTTCTGTCTTTAGTCTGCATCTAGCGATGGAAATTCATCACAGGAGCAGGAGCAGAAACTCAAGAAGAAACAGGCTGAAACTCTGGCTGACATCAGAGTCTTGAACAGTCAGGTAAAGTCCATGTCCATCTCCTACCAACCTCCTTTATTAGAAAGGCTCAAGAACGGAGAGACGGTAAATTAAACGATGTATACTGTAGGTGTAAGTGAATGCGTGTGTAATGATTGACAGCAAGGATCCACATGCTGACTAACACAGATGTAATGACAATCACGGCAGAATAATGCAAAATGTGAGACAGGTTCAGGGTCAAAAAACATGCACAGAGTTCAGTAATCTAAAGAAGACAGTAAAAAAAATTGCAAAATAAGAATGCAAAACAGGCAAACAGGGTCATAGACAGAAATCATGACGGTTATAGAGAAAGTAAAGACTTGGCAAACAGTCCAGAATCCAGAAGTGAACCGGAAGTGTACCGCTGGAAAGGGTGCAAAGTTCTTTAATATAATCCTGAATTCTACTGTATTAATGTTAATTTAATAATTCTAAATATATCAGATCTGAGCCAGGAATAGCGTAGCTTTGTCTTTTCTTCGCTGTACAGTTCCATATGTGATATTTCATAGTGTTTATGTTTTCTTTATTATTTTAGTAGAAAATAGGAAATACAGATATCTTCTGAGCCACGTTTCTCAATGCGAGTATATTTTGTGGATACTTATGTAAGAGTTTAAACTTGTTACTGCTTGGCTAGCATCATCCCCATCCAATAGGATACAATTCATATGTTAGAAGATATATACAGTATGAAGCTGGAAGTATAAGTTTATCTTTCCTCTTCGGAATCTTTACATATATATGACTCCACCTCACCATGATTTTTAGCCAGGTCATTAGATGATACAAGTTTGGCACTATATGCTATATAATATCTAGCTATAAAATCTGTAAAAGAAAAAAAAAAAAAAACTCTTACCAATTGAAAATACCTTGAATATAGTCAGAATTGTTTTGTATTTCCTATTACAACAAACTAGTTTACAATAAACCAAATTATACGATTAAACTTCTTTCTAGACTTTTATACTAATTTCCACATTTCTATCTAGAAAGAGCAAAATGTTCTGAAATAGAAGATCAAATATGTAAAAGCAATAAAACCAGTTAAATGTTCTTATATAGTGAAGAAGGAAATGTCTATAATGCTTAGACCTGAAAATACAGTTTAAATGTGTATTATAATAATATAATATTTTCAATTCCACACACCTTCAGCTGAACCAGCAGGCTGTATCAGAGCATGCTAAGAAGATGTGGTCTCTACCAGGTGATCTTAAGGAAGCAGTAAATGCCTGTGTGGGTGCTCACTTCCCTGAGCATGCAGATAAGACTGAAGACAGCAAGCCTGAGCAGGATGGTCAATATGGCCAAGTTTACCGGGGCTGATGGCTACACAACCTCCTTAGTTCTCGTTAGCACTTCTGCAGGTGTAGCTAAATAGTGTAAGGACTTGACAATGCTCATGCTTATCAATCCACATGCATGATGTGGGTGCAACGTGCCAGAATTTCTCCTTGGACATTGTTTAAAGATATGGTTTAAAGATACGTAAGGGTGAAGGACAATCACCTGCAGAACTGTGATGTTACAGCAATGTGTTAGTTGTGTTTTAGGATGTATTGCATAGTTATGACAAAGGAAATCGCTTTACCGTCTTCATTTAACACTTCTGAGTACACATCTATATACATAATGCAATTACAGTTACTTAATGTATGAAGGAGATCAAATTGATAGACCTTAATAATCGATGTAATAAACTTAATTAAATATCTCCCTTAGGCTTAAATAATATCCGAATGTAATGTCGTTATTTAATATTTCTCTTTCATAATATTGAAAATGTAATAAAGGTCAGATTTATAACAGGGTTACTGTGTATGTCATCTTTTTATATTATAAGTTGACAGTGATGTGACAACGTTTTAAGGTTAGTAAAGTTCTGAGAGAAGGCCAAATGCAATCGAATGATGAAAAACATTCTCGGAAACCACGGACTAACAGTGTGATTATTAAGACTCCACACATTTCGCTCAACAAATGGCACCAACCCATATGAGTAACAGACTGTGAGGGAAAAGTCTGTGTTTCTGCATTGCATTTACTAAGTGCAGTCACTGTGTTAGTTCATCACGGTTCAGTCTGAACGTGCTTTTTGAAAACACTTCCCACCTACACACTCATCGTTCTGTCTCTGTCATTCATCTACTCAATTAGCAAGCCACTTTAATGAAACGGTGTCCTACATAATACATACTAGCTTGAATAATATAAGCCCTAAGGCTGACTAGATCTATCTATCTATCTATCTATCTATCTATCTATCTATCTATCTATCTATCTATCTATCTATCTATCTATCTATCTATCTATCTATCTATCTATCTATCTCTCTCTCTGTTTGTATTCATACTCTATTTTATATATAGGATATATTAACAAATATCAACATAATTAGCTGACAAAAGTGATTAGGGAATGTTCGTGTGTTTAAAAGCTAAACATTTTTAGACATACCTGTACATATTGAAGGTACCTCTTTACATTAATGTTCAATAAGTAACATCGTTAAATTACAATTTACAAATAATGAACTCCAAAGCATTAATAAATTAAATTAACATTTGTTGACAACAATCTTAAAAAGACATGCACGTATTGATTAACGTTCATTCAATCCGTGACTAAATATAAGTCTGTATAAATCACATGAATTTAAAATGCTAGAGTAGATAGTACACAGGTAGCATGGTGCATCATGCGGTAGCAGTTCCTTCTCACACAGGTTACCGTGTTTGTGGAGCTTTGCATGTTCCAGCTTCACTGGTTTCCTGATACTGTCCAGAAACCTGCAGTTAGGAGGATTAGGTATGCTGAATTGCCTTAAGGTGTGAATAAGTTTATGACTGTGAGTGTAAATTGTAATGGAATGGCATCCCATCTGGGGTTCAATGAATCTTCTTTAAACAGGACAAAGCAGTTACTGCAGATGAATGAATGAATGAACGAATGAATGAATGAACGAACCAAAATACTGATAACTTACTGATTTCTGGTCTCCAGCTTGCTTCAGCTTAGGTTAAGAATATTTTGCAGTTGAGAACGAACATAAAGGTATTATAAGGTATTATAAGGTACTATAAAGTTGTTCATCTTGGACTCACTGATGCATAAGCATTGTTCAATACAGGGTGATTATTTGGCTTGATTATTATTATTATTATTATTATTATTATTATTATTATTATTATTATTATTAGTAGTAGTAGTAGTAGTAGTAGTTATTATTATTATTATTATTAGTAGTAGTAGTAGTAGTAGTAGTAATAATACTATTTTAAATCTGTGAATAAAAATGTTAATTATTTTAATAATGTAGTTTTTGCTGTAAAATTCTTAGTTAGGGAACCTTGATATGAATGATTACCATATTGTATAGAATGTACATTTATAATTTCATTATTTACAATATGTAATGTTATGAAATATGTAGCATGATGTCTTTATTTCAAAATAAATCTGGACATACAGCTAAACTAACTTTTATCTTCATGCCTCTTTTAGAAACATAAAATACAATTACCCGTGGTCCAGACAACAGGAGCTTTTATTAACTAGGCAGAAAATCAGCCGCCTGGATTTTGTTTTGAGGCTTCAGAAATATGTGGCATGTGGCTGGGCTACTGGTCTCTGTCACGTGGGCTGTAACCGTGCAATTTGAATTCAATCTCCTCCTCCTGTTTTGAAAGGAAGAGTGGCTGAGAGCCTTATTGAAGACACAAACACATACTGAGGTACTGCTGTGTGAAGCAATTTTAGTCAAAATGACAGAATCAGTTCCAAATTTTCATAATTCATGAAATCATAGTTTTTGATTTCATGAAATGATTTCATGAAATCATAATTATTATTATTATGATTTCAAAATCCTAAAATAACACACTCTCTTTAAATAACCCAGGTGAGTGAACAGCTTGGATATGTATATAGAGCACACACAATGCTCTGAAAGTCTGAAGGGAATAAATGAACTAAGAAGTTAAAAAAACTTGTTCTTCTCCCACTAGATTTTAGGACATGGTTGATAGGTGTGTTTTCTGTGACGTGGTCAGCATTGCAGTTCATCCCAAAGGTGTGAGGATGAGGATGAGGATGAGGTCAGGGCTCTGTGCAGGACACTTGAAGTCTTCCACACTAATTTTGCCAATTAACATCTTCATTGATCTTGCTTAGTGCACAAGGGCATTGTCATATTGGAAGATGCTTATGTGAACATGCTTAATTTCAGTGTAGGGTAATTGTAATTCGGCATTGAAAAAGATTCATCCTATACGATTGTTTTAAACTTTGTGGCAAATGTTTGGGGACATAAATTTGATAGAAGGCAATGGTGCATATTTTCAAGAGCGGTAAAAAAAAATACATCTATAGGAATATTTAATTAATCACATTTTGCTGTGTAAATAGCAGGTAATACTTTATATTTTACTACTTGGTAAATCTTGATTTTATCCTAATACTACCTGTAATGAGTCTGTCTGTGTTTTCCTTTGTTTCTGTCTGCTGCCTTGCCCTGTTGTTAATTGTTTGCTCCGCCCACTTCTTGGTTACCATGGACAATAATTGTACTCAATCTTTCCTCCAGGTGTGTTGTCTTTGTCCCTGATTGTCTCTGCGTTGTCATTGGTTCCTGTCACCTATATATTCTCTGTTTGTCCATTTCCCTGGTGTTAGTCGTTATTTGGTGTTGGTATGTTGTGTGTTTATGTCTCCGTTCCTGGTCCCTGTTTTGCCTGCTTATCTGTGTGCTTGTTTCTTGTCTTGGATTAATAAAACTTCAAACTGCATTTGGATCCTCACTCGCCTTTGACTCATCATGACACTACCATTATTAGTGGAAACAATACAAAACAAAGGTTATTTACTTTATCTCCAAAAAAATCTAATTATTTTCCAATACAAGCAATAATTTAAAAACAGAAACATCAACAAATATATTGAAACACTGCTGTAATATATTCATTGTTTCCCTTTCAGCACCTCACCCCGGACTTTACATTTACAGCATTTGGCAGACGTCTTTATCCAGAGCGACGTACAGAAGTGCTTAAATCTCTATCATTGGATACATTGATGCTGGTTCACTAGGTTACATTCTCAAGATAATGTACAATGAGTTTAAAACATTGTTCAAAGTTACAATGAAAAAGTTAACTTTTTTTTTAAATGCAAAAAATAGGGAAGTAAGTGCTAGTTGAAGTGTTTCCTGAATAAGTAGGTCTCCAACCGTCGTTTGAAAATAGCCAGTGACTCAGCTGTCCGGACCTCTAGGGAAGTTCATTCCACCACCTTGGTGCCAGTACAGAAGAGAGTGTTGTAGTATACTTGCCTCTTAAGCTAAAAGATGGTGGAACGAGTCGAGCAGTGCTGGTAGATCAGAGGGTACAGGGTGCAGTCCGGGGAGTGATGAGGGCTTTGAGGTAAGAGGGAGCTGGTCTCAAGGAGAAAAGAAGAGGACCAAGTACTGAGCCGTGTGGGACACCAGTGGAGAGTCTGCATGGAGCAGATGTCACACCCCTTCATGTTATCTAATATGAGCCTTCTTCCAGGTAGGAAGTGAACCATTCCCAAACTGATCCGCAAATCCTAATACCCTGAGGGTGGACAAGAGAGTCTTGTGGTTGACCGTATCAAACGCTGCTGAAAGGTCAAGGAGGATAAGGACGAACGACAGTTTGACTGATCTAGCAGCATGTAGATTCTCAGAGACATCCAAAAGGGCTGTCCCTGTGGAATGAGCTGCTTTAAAGCCAGACTGGTTGGGATCTTGATACATTATCATACATCTTGTACACTTTAGAGCAGAACAGCTTTTGACATCAGTTAGAGCTTTAAGTAACCTGCTAACCAAAACATATGTTCATGGCTGTCTAACTCGAGTCAGGTTCCCTCATGAGTTTGGTACACATGATATCTAAATCTCATGTGCTGTTCCTTAGTTATTTATAAGCAATACCTGATATCTCCATACCTGCAAAGACTCCACTAACATGCAACGAGTCATACTCGAGCCTAACATGCATCGAGTCATAGAGCCTACTGTATAGATATATATATATATGTGTGTGTGTGTGTGTGTGTGTGTGTGTGTGTGTGTGTGTGTTTACAATTGCTCTGGTTGAAAACTGTACTTTATAATATATACAGTAGTATGACACTAGTGAGCGCTATTCAGTTTATTTTGAGTATTTTGTCATGTAGTGTTTTGTATTGTCTGCTTGCACTGACTTTTGTCTTGCACTGTTGCACTTGGTTGCACACTTTGCACTTTATGTGGCTAGGACTTAACTCCTTAGCTCTGTGTTGTTTTATATAGCTTTATGTCATTTTATATAGCACCATGGTCCTGGAGAAATGACCATAAAAGCTTCTTGACTTGACTGGACTTCAGTTTTAATGTAGTGGCTTTGTGACTTTTTTGCTAAAGGTCCTTGCACCTGAAGGGCCCTGTGTGTGTGTCCTTGCACAAGAGTGTATCCAGGTGAAATTCACTTCCCTTGGCTGTTTATCTGAACATTTAAAGAAACACAGTTACGAATAGAATTTGTGAAATATGAAACAATACAACGCATCATGTTTTAATATTCATGTGCTTTTGAAGTTCATTTGTTTAGTCACATTTATGTCACATTCTTTGCTCATTCCCTCCCCTTTTCTTGAGCTTTACTACTGAGGCAAATTAAAGTAAGCAGTATACGGCATCAACAACAGTGAAGACATCATGTTACTGCATTTTTTTCTGGTTTCTTTTTCAGCAAGTACGATACATATATGCTTGATTGGATATTGTGTTGAAATGTTGATTATTTATTTATACTGCTCTGCTCAAAATACCTAAAATAACTCGCAAAAATATGTATTTTCTCAGCTATAATCAAAGCTTTTCTGTTTTAGCGCTGCGCTGAACCTGACGCTACTGTAAGTGCCTACCTAAATGCATGTTACTGGGAGCCCTTTCTATCCAGCACACTTTTCTTACATTCCTCTTTAGTCCTTGGTGCCCACTTTTCTTCAGGCTGGCCAATGTGTGATTGCTATGTTCTTACACAGCGTGATGGTGTTAGGGTATGAGTCAGGCACTGTGAGTCATTTTTCAGTCTTTCAATCGTCATCTCTCAGAAACCCATGGACATCTCACTATCTTACCACGCTGGTGGTAATTGACTCTCACTGTCCTGTTCCTCTTCGTTAATGAATATGCTGCCGAGGAACGTTCTTATCTGCGTGTTTGAGTGTGATCAAGCGAAAGTAGTTAGAGAGAAAATATTCATGACCAAAACACTATTAGACACATGCTTTGTGTGCTAAAAAGGTATTATACTTTATAAATAATTATAAATATGTTGTTCTTGACCTCCTGATAGGGCAGGGTCCCTTTTAAGGGTTTTCCTCGAGAAACATTATTAAAAATAAATCTAGTATGCTTACATTTTAATTAAAATAAACATTAATATGTTATTATAAAAGCCTAAATATAAATTTACATATTTTATAAATTGCAAAAAACACCTTTTATTTTCCTAAGATACTTAAAAGCCTGTTAATAAAAAGTTAAAAATTATCCATCCATCCATCCATCCATCCATCCATTTTCTACCGCTTATCCGGGGCCGGGTAGCGGAGGCAGCAGTCTAAATAAACAAACTAACTAATTAATCAATTAATTAATTGATTAATTAGAAATAATAATAATAATAATAATAATAATAATAACCTTTTTAAAATACACAGTAACAGTTTTGATTAAATGATATATGATTAAAACATTTGTAACTACAGGATATAATTATTATTTAGCTATTTTTAATTGCCAAATGAACATGTATGTAAACTACTGGGGACCATTAAACCAGAAAGAAACCAGAAACATTTCTGTACTTTTATTTTAGGAAGATATCAGAGATATTATATTTACCTTAAAGAAATAATACAAGCAAGATGCAGTAATAAAAAAGTGATTTAAGGTGGAATGTTGTGCAGTGACTAAAAGGTTGTGAGTGCTTATAAAGACTCCTTGATTGTGCTGGGAAACAGATGGCAGTTAGTATTCAGGCAAAACGAAGAGCCGAACGCTCGTTGCTAAGAGCAGGGTGGTAGAAGAGGAGTATACAAATGTTCAGAGGTTGACGTTTCAGCTGTAAACATCACATCATTAAAGAACAGGTAAACATCTCAGTAGCTGATAGTGTGTAGATGATATTGCGAAGATCCACACAATTCAATTTAGTTTCATTTACCAGCTCAGGATGCTCTGGATATGTACAATAGATTTGTATAATCTCTGCTCATTCTTTCCAGGCTTCATAATGTCTCTATATACATTTCATTAGATGTTGTATATGACAGGATACAATGAAACCACAGTTTTTGTTACTTTTTGTGGATGTTAAAAAGTATTAGACCACACAAACGCCATAGGATTAATCCAGTTATCGTTTGGAATTATTGCTGTACTGCCTCATACCTTATTTGCCTTGCTGTGTTATTGCTTAGTTAGCTGTCACTAACATTTTGTCTCTGTGTGCTGCATCTATAGATGTCCAATATAGATTCTGTTTTTTTCAGGAAGCATTATGGCTCATAGAGTCACAGTAATCTGAGAAATGGGAAGCATGAAACTGCAGAGCACTGGCTAGTAAGCTTTAGACTGGCTTAATGCTTTCTGAATATTGATAATTGAATATTTAATAATAAGTAGAAAAAAATCAGGCTTTATCTAGCTTGGAGCTGATTAGAATGGTATGTTCTCTGCTGTTCTTTGTATAATGACTTCTATTTTGGTCAGCAAAGCTATGTACTTACTCAGCAGTGCCCCAAGTTTCTCTGGTAAACATGTGCAATCTGGTGTTCCTGCTGGTACAAAAGCTTTCCTGGCTTGGTTCTATGCTATATCTCCAACCCCCTCATTTTTTCTCCATTCCGTCCTCCACCTCCACCTCAGAAATCCCCGCTTTTCTCCCTGCTGTGTAGAGTGTTGATTCACATTCTAGGTGCCAGGCCGAGCAGTCATCATAGCGTAGGTTGTCAGGACTGCCCAGTCCATTAGATCTACCCTCTTTCACCGCCCCTGGGCCATCTGGATAAGGGGGTGCTTAGTGATGACCAGAATAATTAATAATCCGGATCAGTCAAGGCATGGAAGAAGGTAGCTGTTAGTCTGAGGGAAGTTGAGTTTAAATATTTCTGTAGGGCATTATTCACATTCTTTGTGAAATCCCTTTGTCGTACACTGTACAGTATGTCATATATCCCTGTCATTTTGGAAATCCTGACATTTGGGCATCATGGTTGGAGTGAATGTACTGTACATTTTATATATTGCGCTATTACACTACATCCAAACAGCAGATGCAATTGTGGACTTTTATGACAAGGTGCAAACAAAACAACAAAATGTAGGGCATAAACCACAAGAAAGGCTATGAACGAAAAGCGACCCAGAACATAAATTGGAGCACTGATTAGAGGAAAAGCAGAACAGGTGTGAGTGCTCAGTGAGACATGTGATGTGCAGGGCTGATGGGTAATGTAGTCAAGCGCTGATTTCAGCATATCAGTGACAGGTCTACAATGATGATGTATTTTACTTTTATTTCTCGATATATCCATGAGATCATATTTAACAAATGTGTATGAAACTATCTAATGAAGTGCACTGTAGTACTATACCAGAAAAACAAACAGGCTTTTTTTTGTACTTCCTACCATGATTCAACTTAAGTAACTTAAATAAACATATAAATATATATATAAATCTTTATTTAATATTTGTATTGCATCATAAAACTGAAGTAATTACTCAAGCACTCTAGTATCAATGTACAATTTATAATGGATTTCTATCATAAATGTAAGCAAATTGTTTGGTTTCAATTGGGTGTTAAGGAAAACTTACAGACTTGAGTGAGTCTCTCAAGAGGTTGCTACAGAATTGAGCCATGTCCAAAAATATCTAAGCAAAAATATTCCCAATAGGAGGTTAATATTCCCAAAAGGACGTTATTATCTCACTCCATGACAACACCATTGCCAAATGATCAATGTGTTAGGTTGTGTGACCAGCCGAGGTAACAATGCTGATAGATAATGCTTCTTAATCATTTTTAAGGAGAGTACAACAACATGGTACTGTATGTGGTAAGACTGCAGCCATCATATGCTTGGTTTATTAAAGCTAAATCCTAATATTTATTAATGCAGTGTTATTGAAATAATTACTTGAAATGGTAATAGTGAATAATAATGGCCACCGTATTTGCATTACAAATGTAATGTACATACTAAACTGTACTATAATATGTTCAGCTTTAATGTTCTGTACTATATTACTTTATAAACATTTAAATCCACCTGATGATCGTTCTCTTGCTTGTTCCCTACGTGCTACTTTCCAGTTACATCACCCCCTTGAATTTTCCTTAAAAACAACCCAGTGATCTCTTGGGTAATGAGAACAAAACAAGCTGAGCACAACAACACCTCGGATAGCTTAATGTGTAATGATATCCTACACCTGCACCTATAAGTGGCACATTCACAAGTTCCACAACATTTGGAGCCGTGTGCAAAAATGTGAGCAGTGTAGAGGAAGCTTTGGGGACATGTCCATCACTCAAAGTCTATTTATGGCTTCAAGGCTAACCTCCGATGTTTTTAATTCTTACTGATCAGCTTCGGGGGGCACGGTGGCTTAGTGGTTAGCACATTCGCCTCACACCTCCAGGGTTGGGGGTTCGATTCCCGCCTCCGCCTTGTGTGTGCGGAGTTTGCATGTTCTCCTCGTGCCTCGGGGGTTTCCTCCGGGTACTCCGGTTTCCTCCCTCGGTCCAAAGACATGCATGGTAGGTTGATTGGCATCTCTGGAAAATTGTTCGTAGTGTGTGTGAGTGTGTGAGTGAATGAGAGTGTGTGTGCCCTGCGATGGGTTGGCACTCCGTCCAGGGTGTATCCTGCCTGAGACAGGCACAGTCTCCCCGTGACCCGAGAAGTTCGGATAAAGAGGTAGAAAATGAGTGAGTGAGTGAGTGAGAGTGATCAGATTCAGATAACCTTGGTGTTTCAATATTGGCACAAAAAGGAATTTGTGAAGCCAAAAAAGTGTCCCTGGAATGTGAAGCTTTAGAACAATGAATACTAAATAATGAAGTTATGTACAAGCTTCTCAGGGTGTTCAAAAATTGTAATGGAATTTAGTCCTCATATCTATTGTTTTATTCTATATCAGATAAAGTCTGTTGAAAATCCTTTACCCATGGCTGTAGCATCTTATGCATATCAACAATATATGTCAGGCTGTTAGTAGAACTGCTGTGGAAAAAACATAAGCAGGCCTCAGTCCAATAAAGCCTGCGAAAAATCCATTTGCTGTTTGCATCCAGTGTATTGAGCTGTGAGTTGGCACAGTTGTGTGCTCTGTAATGGGCAGAGAAATTTCATCTACCTGGTGCAGAGGCTCAGTGACATGGCCCCAGATGGCCATGTCCACAATCACATATGTTAAATTTCACGTCTTCCAGAGGCTCTCAACCTTATTTTGCCTATTTTTATTTTTTTGCCAGTGACCCAAATTCAATAGCCACAAATACACAGTGACTCTCCTCCCATACACATGCCTAGAGGGCTGCTAGTTTGAAAATCCATTGTGGCTGTAAAATATGAAATAACCTTTGTACAACATCATTTATTACCCTGAGAACACCACCCCCACAATGAAGCACGATGGTGGTAGTATCACGGTGGTAATATACAGTGGGGATGGTTTTTATCAGTGTGGACTGGGATGAAGATTATCCTAGACGTTCCAAATTGGAAGAAACTTAAATTAGGGCCACCATCCAGCAGGACCCTACTCCTACCTTTAGAACCAAGAGTTAAACAATAAAGGTTCAGTGCAGATTTGCAGATTTGCAGAAAGCAAAACTTTTTACCTTATTTCTAATAATGGAAATGTGTCTTATTATTGTTATGCAGATAATTAATGTAACACCTACAAATGAATCTAACTCTAACTTTCATTCATTTTCTACAGCTTATCCGAACTTCTCGGGTCACGGGGAGCCTGTGCCTGTCTCAGGCAGAATACACCCTGGACGGAGTGCCAACCCATCGCAGGGCACACACACACTCTCACACTACGGACAATTTTCCAGAGATGCCAATCAACCTACCATGCATGTCTTTGTACCGGGGGAGGAAACCGGAGTACCCGGAGGAAACCCCTGAGGCACGGGGAGAACATGCAAACTCCACACACACAAGGCAGAGGCAGGAATCGAACCCCAATCCTGGAGGTGTGAGGCGAATGTGCTAACCACTAAGCCACCGTGCCCCTAACTTTAACTTCTCTAATGAAAAAGAAACAATTCGGCTTTTTTTCTTTCTTTCTTTCTTTCTTTCTTTCTTTTTTTTTTTTTTTTACATTTTTCTATAAAAAGTATTTTTTCCCATTGAACCAAATGTTCTCACAAGATAAAAGATGTCAGGTGTTCTTACCAATAATTGGTCCTTCCATATACCAGACACACTTATCCTGTGTGACTTCTCAATTTATACAACTTAGAAATTGAGGCTTAAAGGGCCTTGTTCAGGGGCCCAGCAGTGGCATCTTGGTGGACGTGAGATTTGAACTCACAATCAGTAATACAACACCTTAACCACTAGGCTACCACATCCCACATCCCCTTTGTCCCTTGCTGATACTCCTTCGCGTCTGATTCACATGAGCACAACAGCATGATGTGGTGACTCTAAAGTTACCTCTGTTTCCTAACCAGGTCTTTTTATTTCTGTGCTCCCACATCCTTTCATGGTATAATCTAAAACCATTCGATTCAATCAGAGGCTTGCAATGTGTCCTTGAGAAATCCTTGAGGAAATTCTACAGTTGAACATTCTTTTTGTGCCCCAGTGTCAGCTGGCCATAGAGCTTTCTCTTCTGGGTTTTAGATGGCGTGCCCGAGTCATGTGAGTTAGTGCTGAGTAATAGCAGCTTTGATGCTTCTGATGTTAAACCTTTTATGATTTCAGGCTGTATTTGTCCTTAAAAAAAAAAAATTCAAAACCAATTCTACATCAAAAGGTCAGCTGTGCAATTACAGTGAGCCAAATGTAAGTACCTGGAAATATCTTTATTTGTTCCCTAAAGTCCAAACTATCCAGTGGCCTCGTAACTCCTTACATTCATGTGAGCAGAACACCTTGTGAACCCAGGTCAGGATGACCAGAAGCATCCGATTTACATAATCTACATTTTCCTCACTCAGAATTATATATACAAAATTCTGCTCTCTAGGGAGCCTCTTTCCCTGGGCCCCCAGGCCCTTGAGTTGTGATGTCACAGTAGAATAAGTTAAAATTATACTTAATAAGTTTAAATTTAAACTTATCAAAAATTAAACTTTAAATGATCTTGAATTTGGGAAAAGTTCAATTCAAATTGATTTGTGTAGTGCTTTTAACAATTGACATTTTTTCCAAATCAGCTTTACAGAACATAAACATTAAAAAAAAATTGTATATTATACAAAAATTAATATTAAATTTATATTGAAATCTGTTTGTATTTATCCCCAATGGGAAAGCCTGCGGTGACAGAGGCGACTGTCGCATGAAAAAACTCACTTGAATGGTAAAGGAAGAAACCTTGAGAGGAACCAGACTCATAGGGGAACCCATCCTCATATGGGTGACACTGGAGGGTGTGATTGTAAATATACAGTCAGACAATTGTGGATTGATGAGGAGGTTGTTGTCCTCAAAGACCACATGTACTGTAGTTGTCATCTCCTCTTTGAAGGTTTGAAATATTCATGACACGGAATACAACCGGAGCTGGTACAGTCTCTAGATGCCTCGGGATGGATAGAAAAAGAGAAGCAGTGGAGAGGGATTATCGTAAAAATACTGATTATTCAAAATACAGTTTGAGAAAACATTTAGAAGACCAACTTTAATGCAGATCCAACCATGTTTGGCAGAAGTGAAAAAGTTAAAAGTCCTTTTTTTTTTTAGCTGAATGTCATTTAATTATTAATGTATACATAAAAAAGTCGCAATAATCACACGTTACATTTTTGTTGTTATTCTAATAGTCTGTGTGTAGTGTGAGGACACATTGACTGGCACTGTAGCGATGTCCTGCTGTCTCTTCCTGATTCAGATGACACAGTGCAAAACTTCTGCTGAACCCATGCTGGCACCTATCCTCATCTCAATCACAGGGCATGAAAGCATGTGGAGAAAAAAAAAATTTTAGCATTTTGACTCAATTCACTAACAAGAAATAAAAGCTCATTCTTAATGCAGCTAATAAAATGCACATTGTTCTTAACGTGGCCTTTCAGTCCTACCTGCTTCAAGTGTAAACATGTGCTTAATTAAAACTCACAAGACTTTTAATTAATTATCCACATCTCCTTTGGGGGTTTTCCCCATATTATTTTGTTCTAGGAAACGGGCCGAGGGAATCACATGGAGAAGTATGGCATAAAGCCTGAGAACTGAGAACTTCTTTTTTCACCTCAATTACTAAGGAATTGGCACTTAAAAGTTGTGTTGCAACATGGATTTAGACTAATTAAATGAAATTGTCATGTGTGTGTTTGTGTGTGTGTGTGTGCTGCATATCTTCTCTGATTAACTGGGTTACGTTAGCATGGAGCGCATGACTGCAGATTTGTAAAGTTACACAATCCAAAGCAAATAAAAAGTTGTGATAAAACCTGAGGGGTTTTATACCATTTATTAATTTGTGTGTGTGAGTGTGAGTGTGAGTGTGAGTGTGAGTGTGAGTGTGTGTGTGTGTGTGTGTGTGTGTGTGTGTGTGTGTGTGTGTGTGAGAGAGAGAGAGAGAGGTTATGACTGGTATTGTTTATTGTAAGTGTTTGTTGCCTTTTTGGACTCCTTTATCATTTGTAATGTTGCTCCCATTTAAAACAGTTCAGCTAAAGCCCAGACATTTTCAGGGTCTTGAGGACAATGTCCCCTCCAGAGACAAGTTATTTCGTGTGGAGGTTTTGTTCAAACCGACCATCAGGCTAAATTACCCTATCTAATGAATATGTTTTTGTACTGTTAAATCTTACCCAGATACAATAGTGCTGTTTTCTGATTGGCTATTGTGTAGCCTCTTTTTTGTTTTTGATTGGCTGATAAGTGTCAGGCTCGACTAAGAACTCTATGAGAGACGCGCTTGGTTCCTGCCCGGTTCCATAGAGACAACGGTGCGGACAGATACATTTTGGGCGCTGCGGCTTATTAAATATATGATAAATAGTCAAAAAGTTTTTCTGTGTGAGAAATACGATGTGTACGGGAGAGCGTGACAAAAGACCAAAATGCGTGACTGTCACTCTCAATGTGTGATACTTGACAACCCTGTGGATATATTATGTCTATAAAATAGTTTTTTGTGATGTAATCATGCCAGAATTTTTTTCACCCTCACTGTATACACTATATACCTCACATATAAAAAATTGTGAAACTGTATCCAAATGATAATAGTAATAATCGGGGCTGTGTCTGTAAATAAAACGAACAAATCACGCTCAATCTCATGAATCTCAAAAGTAATTATCATACAACTATAATCGGTATGATTATTCTGATTTACTGTAGGATTTTCCTTCTTGCTTTTATCTGACTGCTCAAGCATTTTGTTTACGTCGCAAAAAACCTGCCACATTAACAGAGGTGTGTAGACTTTTATATCCATTGTATACAATGCATATGATGTATGGATTTTTGTCCCATTTATGTTCCCAAATTTTGCAGGGTTTGTGCTGGCACAACAGATTGCTCCATTTGGATGGAATAGCTCTATCATTCGGATACATTTTCACTAAATTCACATTGAGAGAGAAAATGCTTCTGACATGATTTCAGTTTTTTCATTACAAAAACCTGCCATTTATCTGGGTGAGCTCAAGTGTTTTCTGTGCATGGCATCTGTGCATGTGAGGCTCTGGAGACATTTTCACTCATACACTCTGGAACCGCCGTAAACTATCTGTAATGAGTAAGCTCATTTCTGTCTTTGGACTCACATTAAACAAACATGAAACTTATTAAATCGACTGGTCCTTAGCAGAAGATTAGTCTGTTAAAAAATCCATGTTTTTTATTCAGGTGACTTTTAATGTCTGTAGGTGTGCTTTATGATGTATATTTATGGGACATAAATATTATAATCTTAAGTATGTTTCTTACAATAAAATTCCAACAAAGCACAATGGCAGGTGTGGATTTATGAATCCGGGTTTAAAAAAAGAAAAGAAAAAAAAAGAATAGTCGAACATCGAGTCTTGCTATTAATTCAGTTTGTTTGATACTTACAAATATTTGAAGGCACCCGAGCTAGAATCATTTGTATGGCTTTCTAAATGGCTTTTTATAATGTATTTTCGAATATAAAAAAAACACAAACATCCAACTTGGTAAGCAGAACTTCCCCAGTGACTAAAACACACACACACACACACACACACACACGCACACGCACACGCACACGCACACGCACGCACACACACACACTAAGAAGGATGACACATTAACTTGAAATGAGCTTTAATTTCTAATTAGCTATTCTACAAGGCTGGCTTTAGATGCGGGCTGACGGGCAAATGGGAGATTCCGTATTTATGGTGACATCTCTCATTTCGACACACGTCTGCCCAATTTCCCCATCCCTGATTTCCCCATTGGCCATTCGAGCAGAGAGTTTGCATAACGTGGACGATATTTTTAAAACCTGATTACCACACTCTCCCTTCAACATGAATTGCAGAAATGGTGAATAAATTAGAGGCATGTCAGCATCATGTACTAAATCAGGCCTTACTTTATATCCTGCCCTGTGTGGATGGCAGGTGAATATTAATGACTCATTTATAGGGCTCAGTAAAATCTGTGTTGATCATATTACTGCTTCTAGAAAAGAGCTATGTACGTTTCTGTCAGACTCCTGTGGCCCAAAATAGAAGCAGGCGCATCTTGAAAGCACAAATCTCCTACTGAAAGCAATTGACCTGGCACAATAACTCACTGCAAGCTCAAAGCCTGACTGCAATGATTTAGGAATCTATTTATTGACCAGCAGAGAGCAAAAATAACTTCCAAGTACTAAGACGCAAGAAATAAATCAAAAATAGAACTGTACCGTTATTATGGCTAACATGTCTTACTTTTAAACTGCACCGTTACAATGAGCTCGTTGTCATAAATAGTAGTTGGAGAAGTCCTCATTCACAAGCCCATGAATACGATATCTTATCGTAGTATAAATGTTGAGTGAACGTGAGCAGTACAATCTTAAAAAGAATCTAAAATTGAGACATTAGGAAAACACAAGTGACTTTGGTATCTCTTTTTTGTGGGGCAAAACATTAATTAGCAGCGTTTAGAAGATCCTTCGTGAGGCAGATAGCACTTGGAACATACAGTAATGGCGATTATTCTGATTAAATGAAAGCTCTGGGAATTAATCATTTAGTCATTTAGGATCATGTGACATTATTTCGTTTCTTAATCTCAACACAATCCACATGGGACGATAAAGATGTAATCAGTAATACTTTTTAGCCGGATCACATTTTGGTTCATGATATATGGAGAGAGATGTTTTATTTTATATTTATATAATATGTTTATAAAACACCAATCAAGCATAACATTAATTGAAGGGATTATTTCCTGTCAAATGGAGGGATATATTAGTCAGCAAGTGAAAGAGTAAGTTTTGAGGTTGATGTGATGGAAGCAGGAAAAATGGGCAAGTGTAAGGATCTGAACCAATTTAACAAGAGCCAACATGTGATGGCTAGACGACTGGGTCAGATCTGATAACATCTTGGTGCAGGATACAGCATCACACCTTCAGAGGTCTTGTGGAGACCAGGCTTTGATGGATCAGTGCTGTTTGTTGACACAAAACAAACCATCATGATATCAGGCAGGTGGTTTTAATGTTATAGCTGATATATACAGAATATGCCATACAGGTCCATGGCTTTTTGACCATTTTTAATAACAGTGAGCATATGGTCAAGCAAAACCAAATAAAAGCTCTGCTGGTGTTTTCTCACTGCAGCTCCTTCTGTGTTTTGTATTAAATGTACAGGAAGCCAAATTTCCTGGTCAACCATAAAGCAGTTAATAAGACATTAGCACTGTAATGTTTAACAGTGGAATATAACTCATTAATTAAAAAAGGGATAACACTGATAAGAAATGAACAATATGAAGAACTTGAGGAACTGATTTTATTTTCTTTCTGGTGATCATCGTTATTCTCTTTCAGCTCTAATGGTATTGCAATATAGTGGCTGGGTTTGACCTAGTGATGTTATTAGAGCATCAAAATACTAGCCTGCATCCATACAAAAAGATAACATATGTCTCACTGATGTCATTATTAGAATGATGACACACACACACACACACACACACACACACACACACACACACACACACACACACACACACATTCAGACAGGCAGCTACATATATATGATTTACATATATATAAATTAATATTAATTGGTGATATTAATACTGATAATAAATATGATCAGAAATTCTGTATATGTGAATGAATACTGTTTTATTACAAAATAGATAAAAGGATAATATAGTAAAGGAAAGATAATAATAATAATAATAATAATAATAATAATAATAATAATAATAATAATAATAATAATAATACATAAATAAACAAATGAATGAATGAATGAATGAATGAATGAATGAATGAATGAATCTTGAAAGGCAGGGGAGATCAGTACTGGAGCAGTTGGTGTCTTTTCATGTCTTCAGAGGCATGGTTATTAATAATATATGTAAATTATTGTGGCTGGATCAACTACAAATTCTACATTTATATAACAACAGGAATAACATGTGCCTCTACCTAAAAAAAATAAAATCAACAAATATCAGCTACAGCACTCACACAAACATGACCTTTACTCACTCAGATTACCAGCTCGACTAGCTAGTGTGAAGAGTGTTGAAAAAGCTGAAACACATCCATGTTTGGCTTTTGCTCAAAAACTGAACAACACTGAAATGACTAAGAGCTCATTAAATCATGTAGCGTAATATTGCCTTAGTGTGTCAAAAAACACCGGTGTAATGAGCAGGAGATACTAGAAAACAAATAGCATCAGTTAGTTTAATACAAAGAGATTTTTTTATGTCATCACACAAAACCTGCTGGTATTTCTCAACAAGAAATATGGGGTGTTAGGGTGAAGTATGAAGTGGGGATGAATGAGAGATGAGCTTGGATTGGAAGCATGTGATATTCATTTTGCTCATTTATTTGATATGTCTTGGTCCTTGAGAAGCATGACTCATGTTTTTAGCCCCTTGTCCTTAAACCATAAGTGGTTTCAAATTCAATGACAAAATTGTGGTATACTTAATTTTCATCTTCAAAAATTAGGAGGTGTCTTTTACTACTATTTGACGCAACTCACAAGTTTACAGCACAGGGTAGTGATAGATATTTTTCCCCTAATTAATTACGCCTTTCAAAACAGTGTATCTTTCGCCTCTTCTGCCTGAGAGGGAGGATGAGATTCTGAATGGATGCTATAACAGCGCTTGGACTCAAATGGCAGTTGCCGTAGCAACGTGGGGCGGGCGCACAGAGTGAGGGACGTATAAAACGGCTGACAGTCCCTGACTGAGACACAGAAACTCTGAAGCCATCTAGAGAACTGAGACAGTGCTGAGCCACACATACACTCACGCTCCAGCACCTGTAAGACTTCTTCTAGAGAAGAGGCGCTCCACAATGCTGAGGCCCAAGGACCTGTGCCAGGGCTCTGGCACCAAAACCTTCTTGGAGGCTATGAATAGTGGCAAGGTGCACTTGGCCCGCTTTGTTCTTGATGCACTGGACTGCCGTATCATCAACTCAAAGAACGAGAGCAGCCGCACACCACTTATGTGTGCGGTGTGCCTGCAGGAGCCCAACACCAGGTCCAAGTTCACACAGCTGCTCTTGGAGAAAGGTGCCGATGTGAACAGCCGGGACGAGAACGGGCGCACTGCACTCAGTTTGGCCTGTGAGCTCGGCCACCTGGATGCAGTCAAGCTCCTGGTGCAGTTCAATGCCAACCCTGAGCTCACAGACACCTGGGGCAATAATGCCCTGACGTACGCTGCCTACGGGGGACACAGCCTGGTGCTGGATTTTCTCATTCGGGCTTTCAAGAGGCTAGGATTGAAGCTGGACCACACTAATCACGCAGGCCACACTCCCATTCAAGTAGCTGAATATTTGGGACATGGCCCTTGTGTTCAGGTTCTCATCACTGCAGGAAGGAAGGGGGTAAGCAGCGCTGAACAAACTCACGAAATCCAAGCCGGATGCAAAGAAGCTGTTCTATGGCCTAATCGAATCCCACAGCAAATTCTAGAAAAATTCTCGAAACAGGTTCACGGCAAGAACGAGGAGGCATTGCCGTCTTTATTTCAGAAACAGATGTGGATCGGTGACAGCAAAGACCCAAAGAGACAATTCAGTCAGCAACCTTCTCCTGAAACAACCAACTCAAATGGCTACCAAAGTTTAACCAGGTTTCCAGAGAGGCGCTTTACTGAGAAGGAGCAACAAGTCATGTTCAGCTCCAAACAGTTTCAAAACTCTAGAGAAGCTGGATTTGGGAGAAAAAACAACTTGGTGTCGGAGCGCTGCAAGAAAATGGACCAACGTGAGATAGGTGAAAATCCTCCCCAGTGGGGAAAAGCAAAGTCATTCAACCTGGAACTACAAACGGGACGAAAACAGTCGTACCAGGGCGAGGCGCGTGACGTCACACAGCGTGTCAGCCAATCAAAAAGAGCTTCTCTTCAAGACGAGAGACCTCTCATCCCGAAATTTTACTGCCATGGCAACACTTCCGCGAGGAAAAGCGACGCGTGTTTACAACCGAATGGAGTGTTTCGGGTTAGTGCTGAACAGAGGAATAGCAACAGCGTTGAAAAGAAGAAAAGCTCGATCAAACGCGGCAGCATTGTCAAGAACGACAGACCAAACAAACTTCTCGTAATTAGGGACGAGTTGCAACGGGAAAGGATCAGAATCCGTCCTCCGGGGTTCAGCGGGATCGGGACCAGGTTACTGCGGCGCTTCACGGCTCCTGAGTTTATGGGGCTGGGTAGAGATGGTCAGTCCGGCGCGACGGTAAACAAAGGCAAGATTGCTCGATCAGAGACATTTCCGCTTTCACACACTCATAAACTGGTCAATAGTCACCCCAGCGTTGACAGCATAAGCGGTGTCCGGTGCGAATTTGAAGGCAGTCCTCCAATCAGTCGAGCTTAATCCATATTTATTATTATCATTATTGTTACGATTTCTGGAGTCGGGAATCGATAGAGTCGAATCCTCACAATCATCTTCCCAGGAACTAAACTGCAGATATTGTGAAATAAATGAGTGCAATACTAATTAATTGAATTTTTCAAGCAATGTTTTTTCATCTTCTTTTCTTTTCACGTCTTTGAATGAACTTTGAATGCCGAATTAATTTCATTGTGTCGACTTGACTCCTAAGATTCGGAGTCGATTCCCAGTCTTAGATTTACTTCACCAAAGTCGTTAGTGCTATTTTAAGTGCCGAATTTTGGAAATGATTGGAGAATGATTGGAGAATAACAACTTAATTGTTTGTTGCTAGTTTTCTTGTTGCTAGCAAATTTGGATCAACACCAGTTTCATTTCTCTCAGAACTATTACAAATTTCATGCTGAAACCTTTCTTATAGAGAAGCTACTATACTATACATAAACAGATATTTACAATTCTATTATAAAGCAAGTAAATATGCTACATAAATGTGTTGTCTACGATTATGTTCATGAGTCATTTGCACTTTTCAGGGTTTCAGGTTTTTGTAAAAAAAAAAAAATATTCTGACTGCTCTTCATAATTAGTATGTTTAATATATTCCTCTATGTTTTATCTAACATTCATCCACAAGCTTTAGGCAGTTAAAAACATGTACAAAATCTGTTGACACTGACATCTCAGATCCTACAGGTCTGTGTTTAGTGTGTTTATACTATACAATTATGAAATATATTCAGTTTGTGTATAGATAAGAGAATTAATATATATATATATATATATATATATATATATATATATATATATATATATATATATATATATATATATAATAATAAACTCATCCTGATTTGAGCATCATAGCTGTGGTCTGGGGTCATTTTACTATGTACAGTATATTGTGAATGTCAATTATTTATATTCTTTAAATAAAGTTGAAGAAAATATAACTGAAAATGTGTGTGTGTGTCTGTGTGGGTGTGTGAAAATACACCATCCCTGAATATTCAGTATGCATCTTTTATTTGTTTAGAAAAAAAATTAAATTAGGTTTCATTTCTCTCATAATGAACAACTGACATGTAAATAAAATCACAATGAAATATAGAGATTATGTACAGAATGTACACAGCTGGTGAGAAACCATTCAGCATTTACCATCCAGTGTGCTTTGCATCTACAAACATAACCACAGTCTTCCAAAATCCTTAGTAGCACACATACCTGTACATTCACCCACTCCCACTGAAAAATCCATGAACTGTTAAGAAAATAAGTCACAGTAGAACAGGTTGGATGTGAAAATGCCAACATGAACATCACATCCTAAGTGTAAACATACACTCTCTCACTCACTCACACACACTGTAAACAAACACACCAAAACCAGATGACTTATTTCATATGTACCCTCTTTCACTCAGTAATAATGATCAGAATGCAAATACAGTATTGACGTGATTGTATGTACACCTTATTTCTATTTCACTTAGTCTTTTAAAAAAAACAACCTGTAGAGGTCAGGAGCGATATTTACAGTGTTTCCAAATGATTTTAATCCATTTTAACAGTTTCAATGAAACAAATGTAATAAATAGAGAAATCAGTAGGATATACAGTTGATTCCAATGGCTCATTAAAAACAGTCGCCCACACAGAAGCTGAACGATAGTCAACGACAACGTTCTAAGCTCTGTTTAAAGTCATTTCTAGCTTATTGGCCTACAAATGCCACTGGCATGCAAATCCTGGACAAGGTGCAGTAGCCTCCATTTGCTAAGAATACTGGCAAAATACTGACCTAATCTGGCCATCAAGCATCATGATAACATGAAACATTCTCTGCTTAAACGTGAGTAACTCTCTTGAGTAACACATGTTAAAAGCATAAACACAGTCTTAGTGTTTCGGCTGCCAATTAAGCACCGTTTGTCCCATGTGTAAGGTCCTCAGGACAAAGAAATGTTGTCTTTGACCTATGGTGCTGTTGGTTAACACTCCATCTATATTAGCTATGGTCATCCTGCTTGCATAAGGATAACAAGTGCTCTTTTGTGTGAGTCGACTGAAGCTGTATTGTGTATCACTGTTCAATCGGCTCACTTGTTCAATAGGACAGGAACTTCTTTCCACTCAGGACGTTCATACTGTATATGGGACGTCCAGACCTGTAGCCCTGCGAGCCTCTAGCTAAGAGCCTATAATGGATTGTAGTTTAGAGCAGAAAGACAGGAAGTATAAGGAACTCAGCAGCGAGACATGCGCTTGCGGTACTGCTCGACGAGGGGCACGAGGCACTGTGAAGAGCTGCTCTGCAGGAGGAACGGGTGCTCAAGGAGGTCCGTGGCGCTAGCACGCTCCACAGGGTCTCGGGTCAGCATACGGTCCAAGAAGTCTTTTAACATTGGAGACACCTGTGAAGGGAAGCATCAAGATCAGGATGAGTACACGCTAACAATACAGGCTGTTAAAAATGGTCGGAAAGCTGAGTTGTTTGTACTGTACCTGCTGAATGTTTCTTATGGTAGGCGGGGGCTCATCTCTCAGCCTTTTCATGGCCACCACTGGGGTTTCGCTGAAGTAAGGAGGCTCTCCGTCCACCATCTCCACCACCATTATGCCCATAGACCACACATCCACCTGGGATCATTTAAAACATGTTATACTATCAATGTATAGGTTTTACTGAGAAATTGTTTTAAACAGTTTCAATTTTATATATATATATATATATATATATATATATATATATATATATATATATATATATATATATATATATAGTAAGAATAGTTTTTTATGCATGTGGGAGACTAAAAGATCTAATAAACAAGAAAATTTATAGATTTCTACATACTGCACAGGGTAAACCTGGAGCCTATGCCAGGACAATTGGGAGACACCCTAGCCAGGATGTCAACCCATCCCAGGGTACAATCACACATCTGTTTACAATGCATATCTTTGGACTGTCGAAGAAAACGGATTTAATCCCCGAAGCACAAGGAGAGCACAGGGTGGAGGTGGGGACTGAACCCACAACACTGGAAGTATGAGGCAAATGTGCTAACCACTAACACCCTATTTTTTATATATATATATAATTTCACTGCATGTTGTACCTTGTATGATTATGTATGTGACCTTTAAAATTTGGTGTGTGACATTTACCTGTGACTATTGGCGTTTATTTGTTCAGGAAAATAAGAAAAAATAAGTAATAAATAGTGAAATAGAAATATGTTAAGGTTATATTCATTTAACTGCTGTACGGTGATATGTATTCATGTGGCATTGTTTACCTCAGTGCCATATGGTGACTTTGAGATAACTTCTGGGGCCATCCAATATGGTGTCCCTACCAGTGATTTCCTTTTAGGAATATCTTTGCTGATCTGAGCACAAAAGCCAAAGTCTGACAGTTTAATCTGAAATGAAAAAAACAACATTGTGGTTGATGCCAGCGACATGGTAAAATCCTTTTATGATAGACAGATACTTTATTCATGCCAGTGGGAAATTCACAATTAATCCATAACGAGGTCCATCATCTGGCTAAATTAAGCATTCATAGCATATAGCAAAATGTGAAGAAAGAGATACGGGGAAAGAAGAGGACTACAAGTTGGATGTTACCCTCCCATCCAAGGACAGCAGGATGGAGTCACTTTTAATGTCGCGGTGAATGACGCCTTGCGAGTGGAGATAAGCCAGTGCCTGCAGGACAGCCTCACACACAGTAGCAATCTGCTCCTCACTCAACCTGTACAAGTGCACAGCAAGCCATAGTCCAAACTTATCCAAGGATCCCATGTCTTACTCAGTCAGATAAACAATAAGACCAAATGATGAACTCTTAGTACTAGATTAACAGGCAGACTATTTATGCTCATCTATTCACATTAATATTCACATTCACACAGTATATTCACTCACATTTAAACCTGACTATAAAGCTTTCTATAATTACAGTACAGCACCTGAATGACACTTAACACAGACAGATCTGCATCTCAAGACCTTTTTATTTTATATTTCTCGCTCTATGCGTGTCTATGAGTGTTACTTAGACATGAATAGGTGATGAGGTGATATACTGTACAGCAGTTTGGAGAAAAACATGTGGCTCATGCACTAATGGGACATTTATATTAGAAAAAAACAATTCCCTGTCATTACATCACTGACCAATAGAATTATGCAGATAAACTATAGATCCTATGGGTGTATGATGGAGATTTAGTGTGTTTTAGCTTGAGGTACACAGTCTGATTGAAAGCTGAGTTGACAGTCTACTGCCTCCCTGTGGTACAAATAACCTGCTACAACACGAGAACCTGACTGCAGAATGCTGGGGCATCTTCAGCAAAACCCTGCAACACAATATCACAAACAAAGCACTGCACCAAACCAGGAGTTTTACCGTCATATAGTCAAAGCACCAATTCTTACACTCTTCTAAGATTGTTACTGAAGTAAAAAAAAAAAATAAAAAATTATATATATATTAATAGCTTGTTTATTATTGAGTTCTACATTATTATTGAGTTAATTAGATAATTATTGAGCATATTAATAAATGATTACAGTGGAACTTTAAATTGGAATCTAATATTTTCTGTATTTGTGAAAATAATAATCATTCATTCTTACATTCATTCATTCATTCATTTTCTTCCGCTTATCCGAACTACTCAGGTCACAGGGAGCCTGTGCCTATCTCAGGCGTCATCGGGCATCAAGGCAGGATACACCCTGGACGGAGTGCCAACCCATCGCAGGGCACACACACACTCTCATTCACTCATGCAATCACACACTAAGGACAATTTTCCAGAGATGCCAATCAACCTACAGTACCATGCATGTCTTTGGACTGGTGGAGGAAACCGGAGTACCCAGAGGAAACCCCCGAGGCACGGGGAGAACATGCAAACTCCACAAACACAAGGGAATCAAACCCCAAACCCTGGAGGTGTGAGGCAAATGTGCTAACCACTAAGCCACCGTGCCCCCCCCAAAATAATAATAATAATAATAATAATAATAATAATAATAATAAAGTGGTAGGCTGTTTATTTATTTGTTTGTTTGACTAATATTATGTTGCAGTGCTAGAACTCACAACCTACTGTGTTCAAAACTATTATTATTGTATTTTTATAGTTCTTATAGTTATTAGCCGGTTGATTGGTCATTATAATTGAATGGGTTTAATCCAGTCTTAAAAACAAGTAACTATTACAACATTTACATTTACGGCATTTGGCAGATGCCCTAATCCAGAGCAACTTACATTTTAATGCAACTCAGTATTTAAGGGCCCAGCAGTGACAGCTTGGTTGACCAGGGATTCAGATTCAAAGAGAGAGAGAGAGAGAGAGAGAGAGAGAGAGAGAGAGAGAGAGAGAGAGAGAGAGAGAGAGAGAGAGAGAGAGAGAGAGAGAGAGAGAGAGAGAGAGAGAGAGAGAGAGAGAGAGAGAGAGAGATCTGCTCTTTCAGACACTTTAATGACTTACCTGGTTTCAGACACTATGTTAGTGAGAGCTCCACCCTGGAGATACTCCATAATAACCCAGAGCTCTTCCTCCACCAGTGCACTCTTAAACATCTCCACCACATTCCTGTGCTGGTAGTCCCGCATGATCACTACCTACGTGTGCAAAAAATGAATGTGAAGATTAATTCTATCTCAAGCTGCACATAGTACATTTATTAATTATGTAATAGTTATGAATGTGTGTGTTATAACAAAATAAATAAAATAGATTTTTATTCAGAAATACAGACAAAACGGTGCAAGATTGTGAAACGACCTAAAATTAAGTTCTTTACCGAAGACAGAGACAGTTGAATTTAATATACTTAACTTATTGTAATAACGTATTGTTATTATTATTATTGCAAGCTGTGTTTCAGGGATATTCTTATTCATTCATATGCAGGAAATAATGTTTTCTTCCTATTTACATCAAATCAAATGCTCTGTCCAATGAGTATTGTATGTACCACCCTTATAAACAAACTGCATGAGAAATTCTGTACAGCTGTCTTTAAATATGCTGTTTCTACGCTGCATCACTGGAGTTTATTTTGATTGCAAGATGTTTGGCATCTCAAACATAATTTCCTGTATTGTCAAGCCATTTTGACACTCTTCCTGACTTCCAATTTTAAAAATATACATAATCATACCACAGGTCTTGAACCAGTTTAATGGGTACTTAAGCCACTGTGCAACCATTCTACCAAAATGACAAATTTTAGGAAGAATATCTAACCTCGTTGAACAGCAGCTCCCTTCTTTGCTGCCTCCTCAGGTCCATCATCTTCACTGCCACCAGACGGCCACTGTGCTTTTCTCTTGCAATGCACACCACCCCAGTGGAACCTTCGCCAATCTTGACAAAGTTCTCTAGGTAGGAGCGTGGGTCACCCTTGTCGACTACCATCTGCAGAGCTGCCTTGAACTGCTCGTGGGTGACTTTGGGTGGGTCAGGCGGAGGACGGGGGGAAGGGTGCTGCTGTGGTCTGAAGGCTGGAGAACAAGTTCCAGCTGGACTGGTGGCCAGAGAGCCAGTGGGTGAAGGCCGGGGTTGGGATGGACTGTCCTGTCTGGGGTAGAGTCCTGGATTGGGGCATCCAGAGTGCCTCAGGAAGGGATCAGGGCCTGAGGGCCGGAAACTGATGTTGGGAGAGAGTCCGATTGTGTAGCTGGAGGATGAGCGCACGGTCCTGTGAGGCCTTGTGGTGTTCACCAGGGGACTGCTAGCTCCACTGTGGAAGAAGCCTCCCTGAGGTCTCAGGAGAGTATCTGCCTGTAACTTTGGGAATAACAAAAAGATACATATTGGCTGATGTCCCAGGGCCAAAGTGCACTAATGCTAATTAAAACCTGACATCCTTTCATTAGTTGCCATCCCCTGCTACTGCAGAACTGCCATCATCTCATTCATGCCATCCTACGTTTTCTGTTAAGTGTGTGCCGCTCTTAGAACATTTACTCCCAGGAGCATGAGCACTTCCAAAAATAGCATCCCACTACGCCAGGAAGATTGCAGCTGTAAGTGCTTTACATCACTTTTTTTTATCACCTTGAGAAATCATCAAAATTCATTGAACAAGCTTCACATATTGGGAAGTGTGCCAGCGTCCTTAATCTTCAGAGACACCAGCAAAACACTGCAGGCAGAAATAAAAGTCTAAGACATAAAATAATCTAAAACATGGATTACAATCACACTGTGGCTCTGAATGATAAAATTCTTTAAGGGCATGCATATATAATTGCTTTCATATTAGAAGCATTAAGCAGTTATGCATGAAATTAGCAATAACATACCTTATACTTATACTTCTAATATTATACTACTCATATTATTACTACTAGTCAGTTCAAGTTCAGTACAGTACAGTACAGTACAGTTCAGATGTCATGCACAAGCTAACATCTACGCAGCGATCTGGGTCATTAGAATACTATGTATTTGAACTAATCAGTACAGGAGGTTAGATCTCTGGAAGCAAGTCTAGGAAGGGAGTCTAGAGCACATCCAAAAGCATACATCATGTGGCAGCAGCACAATGCATACTGTACAGTATATATATCAACTTCAGAATGCGGACGAATACTGCAAGAAAGGCATTGGTGGTGTTGCCAGAAGGGCTGGTTGAGTATTTCAAAAAAGGCTTGGATTATCACACATTGTCTCCTACAGTGGCATATTCATTGGTGCAAAAACCGAAATATATTAAATGACTGACAGATCTGTGTGCTGAAACAAGAAAAATGGACAGATCATTTAAAGCTTACTAGAAGTACATAGTACCTCATAAAATCACTTTTTTACAACCGTGGTAAGCAGAAAAGCTTCTCAGCATAGACAAAACATCAACCTCCGGTGGTTGAGCTTCAATAGTAGAAGACCACCTCAGGTTCCTCTCCTGTGAGACAAAAACAAGCCTCTGAGCCAGTCATGAGCAGAGACTCACCCGAACAGGACAAATCAAGAGTAGGAATAAAATCACCTGGTCGTTTTCCAGTCTTCAGTTTCTTCAGAATTCTGCAGATTTATTTTCCAGTGTCCTGTTCTTAGGTAAAAGGAGTGGATCCTGGTGTGATCTTCAGGGTTCTCAGAGTTTACTGTGCATGCTGAAATGATATTCTGCTCACCAAGATTGTACTGGTGATTATTTAAATTAATATAGATTGCCTGTCAGCTCAGACCAGTCTGATCATGTCTCTGACATTTTGATCTTTAATGTGAACAATATCTTTACCTGTATCTGCATGATCATGTGCAATGTGTTGCTGCCACATGATGGGCTGATTTGATAACTACATGAACTGAATGAGTAAATGTATTTTATAATCTTTTTACATGCCAAAAAAAAATATTGTTTAATTAAAAATAATGGAAAAATAAACATTCAATTCTATGAAAAAAGTTAGGTATATATTCTATGTATATAATATATATTATAAATAATAAGAATATGTGCAATTAAAATTTTCTGTCTACATCTTAACTTAAACAGACAAGTGGCAGATTTTCCCCATTGGTTATTTACTGTATATATTCCAACATTCATTTTGGGGCACAACCCAGTAATCACACCATAATTTATTTATACTTTCTGTGGCCTCAGTTAATAATCTCATTCCCTTGCATTACTAAATTGTGACCTTGACTTAATTATCTTGTTTCAACAAGTTAATCATCTTGATCCCATACTATAGAAAGTTGTGGCTGCACATTATACTCATTAGTCAGCATTTCAATACAGGACACTGACTAATGTAGATGAGATGGGTGTTAGGTTGTAAATACAACACTATACTATATATATGCATTTAATTAGTTTTTTTCTCATCTAATACTTATCACAAGGCTCTTAGTACAATTTCAAACAATTTTGCACTAAATCTTTGAATAAACCTATGTAAATGTATTGTTTTACAGAAAAAGACAATAGTATCAATTTCCAGTATAAAGAAATCTAACAAAACTAAACTTTAGTGGAAGTAACAAGAACAAAGAGACTTAAAACCTGTCACTAGAATCTCTCATGAGAGATTCATAAACTTTGTGTTTATTTATCTAGTTATAAGCATTACATTTGGTTGTAGCGTGAGTGTTACTATCATGCTAGCTACTAGCTAACATTCTAAGAGATTAGGAATAAAGCTGTTAGTTAGTTGATAGCCATACCTAATGTTTTACCACGTTTATAAGTTATACAAAGCTACTATCTGTAAATAAACTCAGTGTGGGATTTGTACACCTTTCTTTTTCTTTCATCACCCTTTCTTGTCCTGTTATTTTTAACACATTTAATAGTTGAGTGAAGATTTTGAAGGTATGCTTGAACATATTTTGCATATATATATAGTCAGCTACCCTGTATACTGTACCATGCCATTTTATGACTTCATTTAATTCATTTTAAGGTATTTGAAGGTGAAATTAACAAAGGAATAAATAATATGGTAAACAAAGCAATAGGAAATATATTAAATTTTATAAGGATCGTTGCTAGCTGTGTGTATTTTGTTTGGCCATGAAGGGCCTTATATGTGATACAGATTTGTTTATGATTTTTATATGATATTATTTACATACCCAGTGGCCTCAGATGAACCCTTTTACAAAGGCTCTGTCATTAGCAGTTACTAATAGTTTATATCAATTCTATAAACATGATTATGATTTTGTGTGCTTTGTGAAAACAAATCTTTGATACGTCTCTGATAATAGATTGTTCTTGATGCAGTGTAAAAATGGAAGCGATTTGCAGGTCGGAATAAAGTGCGAAAGACACTCAGTGCCGCAGCATCACTTTCAAGCTATATACAGCATTTCTATAGGCACTTGGATGTATGCAGTCTAGCAGCACATTCTGAGTAAAAATAAAAACCTAAATGCAGCATTATGGAAGGTGTGGTATCAGGTTACTTTGGGTTTTCTGCTCTCTTTTTATTATATGTATAACAGTCATGTGGCTGTGTTTATCCTTAGGCTATTGCTGACACATTTCTATACATTCCCTAACATCACATGTACACTCTAAAAGCTGATAACATATAGAGGCACAATGCTGGTGTAGCTTCCTGTCAATGCAATACTTAAGCTCTCAAGTTAATTTTAATACTTAAGCTCTCACAGTTAATTTCAGGATGCAGAGATACACAAGTGTAATGCAAAAGTTGTGCATCAGTCAGGTTTCCTTGTGCAATCCGTTATAATACTTTAACATTTGCTATTTTCGACTGTCCTCAAACCTCTAAGAATCAGGAAACAGAAGTACATAGGACTACACACAACTAGGGCAAAACTTCTGTATACAACAACTCAGTTCAACTCAATAGTCAAACACAGACAGACGCAAATGACTTCATAGTACTTGAAAAACACATAAATGCCTTTCGGATTTTTTTCTGAACTTTTTTCAGAGCTTAGTTCATTTTTAAAGAAGGCAATTGTTGTACCATGTACAGTGTATATACACCTTTGTTTACAGTACACACACTTGTTCTTGCAAATATTTTCAATTCATTTCAATTCACTTTATTTGTATAGCGAGTTTGACGATTGGCATTGTTTCGAAGCAGCTTTACAGAAGCATAGAAATTCTAAAGTTTGAAAAAATGAAAATGTAAAAGTGTAAGATGTCTTTATTTTTTGTTTTGTTTCCACCTCACTCTTTTTGCCCTATATTTAATTTATGTTTTTTGTGAGACTTTACTGTTTAAATTGCCAGAGTAAGAATTCCATTGTGTATTGAGATACAGTACAGTGTTTCCTGATGTGGTAACATTAGTCATATGCCATCATCAAGAGCTGGTTATGTGGCTAATTATACAGGTTCGTGTTTTAGTGTTGTCACTGCTCTTACACACTCACCTTTACCCATGAAAGGGGAGACACTAAAATTTAGAGGACACTGGGTACGGGAGTCAGGAACCTGTGGTGTACTTAATTGACATGCTGCCTCAAGACATAATTGTGCAAGTCTATTCATCACAACATTCATGCAAACAACTAAAGAGACAACAAATCAAACTTGCCTCCATCCTCGGAGACAGGTTGAAGTAGGACAGTCTTTATTGTGTATGTTTAAAAGTCTCAACTATTTACCATCAAAGTGACTTGAGAGCTGATCTGCTCAACTACAATTCAGTTAATTGCAAAACATTAAATATATAGACATGATATGTTGGCTGTTGGTGTTGTTTTTTTTTTTGTGTGTGCCTGCAGAATGAAACGAGCTTAAGATTTGTAAAGTTGTTTACCTTCAGGTCATAAGAAGAATACGGTCTCCCAGGACTGTTTTGCGGATGAACCAGCAGCCTGTCAGCAGTCCTTATATCTGGGTTAAACCCTCCGGTCTCTCCTGGTGCTTGGTGCATGGGAATAGTTGGACTATAAAAGCAGGTGATAGGCCTTGGGTTATGAGACATCAGTATAGGAAACTCCCTTCTCATCATCAGTCTTTCATTAGGGCTACCTATATCTCCACCCACATAAACTGGCCTGGGTGGCACAGGGATTGGTGGTGGTGGAGGCATGGGTAAGACCGGAGGCAGTGGAGGACGTCCATCCAGTGAGTTAACATTAACCTCGTAGGTAGATTTAGCTTTAGGTAGGATGCCATTGGGTTCCAGGGTGATGCTCTTCTTCATACCCATAAATGGGGTCCCACTCTCACTGTGGATATTTCTTATCTGGTCTCTCCAGTGGTTCTGGGAATCTGGTTCGAGATCAGTGCGCTCCAGGTCCTCATACTGGTAGCCATCACCTTCCATCACCTCTCCAAGACGACCCAGAGATTGAGCTCTCTTGCGGGTCGAAGGGCTGCTCTTGCGCAAGGAGTTGGAGCTGGTCACTGACAGGCGGCTCATATCCGACAGCATGGCTGAGATGTAGTCTCCATGGCCGACGATGGTCCCACGCACGATCGTCTGAGGGATGAAGCATGACATTATGATTAATGTGAGTAGAGTGCTGAGAATTCGATTGTGGCTTATGCTTGCTTAAACCAAGGTTATTTTAGGATACGGTGTGCAGATCTACCTACTTGGTTTCGAGTAATTTAATATAATTGTGCTTGAATGTGTCTTTCAGCAAACAAAAAGACTGTACGCTATGTTCCTTGCACCTATTGGTTTCTCGCAGATGTTTTTCTCTTAAAGCTGATGTTGACCTCGATATCAGAGCCAGTTTGCAGGGGTGTTTGGCCGCAAAGGACAATTTATGTCAGCTGCCATGTGCTTCACTCACTACCCTTGACGGGAGGAATAAATTTACCCTAAAGTAGCCATTACTCACTCATGCAGCAGCTCAGGAACACTTGGTTATCCTGTTAGAAGAAAGCTCAGTGCCCTGAGCTCACAACTTGCAGTGAATTAAGCTAGGGTAGAAGCCAAAAAAGTACAACCGTGTCATCATTCAGTTATTTAAGGTAGCACTGTGCACTAGCACTATGAGGCACAACATGATCTATACAGGGCATAGATTCATGTAATGTAATTTTTCTTATCCAATTATCTTATCCTATTAAATGATAAAGATGCGGATAAGGGAAAACTGCTATTTAGTTTCTTTCATGTTGTGTCATGGTGTGTGCAGTATTGCTGAAAATTCATTACACTATGGTAAAGGGGAAATCTGCCATGGTCATGCTCTAATGCTCTGTAGCTTTCTCTTTGCTTGGAACTGCAGTTTTTATCCCTGACTCTGATGCTAGTGCTACACAACATGGATCAGTATTAATTGCCAGCATGGGGTAATAAATCTTTGGGGTAATCCAAGGATTCCTGCCATTAAGTCAGTGTACATAGCAGGATTGCAAGCACAAAACCATAACAAATAAGAAGAGATAATGACTTTATGCTGCTCAGTACTTACAGTAGCTATAACCTGGAATTTAAGCAGAAATTTATCTAAAACAAGCTTAAAGAATCTATGCCAAATCTTAGTTTATAGGCACTTTTTGTTTTCTTCCAGTTCTGTTTGAATCCTGTGTTTTTCTCATGATAACTACCTTCTTTGGTTTTAATTCCACTGGTGTTATTCTGGATGGGTCCACCATGGGTTTGGGTCTTCGCAGGTTCTCTATAAGACTTTGCCATTGTGTTGGTAAACCCACAAAGATCCCGAGCTTGGTGTCGTAGGAGGTATGGACTCTGTGTTCAAAGTTCTTTGGTGCAGAAATTTCTGGCCTCTTCTTCTTCTTTTTACGGAACATTATCGGGTCCTAGTTTGCCGACCTGCCCAAAAAAGAGAGCTGTGTGTAAAAAATCAGAGAGAATCTACAAGAATTCATTTCTTCATGAATGTTTAATAGCTATAGGTGTATAATATATGGGATTTGGATTCCATAAAGACTTAATATGAATCCTTGCTAAAATATAGTAAGGTAAGTTTCAGTTATTGTCTGCCCTGAAACAGATAGGAGAATGTTTGAATGTGTTTTTAAGTAAACCTTCTTCGCAGATTTCCAGATCACTGGTTTGCCCTTGTAAATTGCACTGAAATTTGTAAAGGCTATGATTTAGGGCCTTGTGAAATTTGGAATTTAACCAATGAACTGCAGCAGGCCAAGAAGCAATTCACTATGAAAAATGGATGCCATGTCTCCTTTTTCTAAACAAATTCAATCCCCCAGTAATGCAGGCCTATTTATCTTGAAAAGGAAATGCCTCTGAATACCTCTGATAAAGTATTAGTATTTAATTTATGCTATCTGGATGTAATAATTTTATTTTGCCATTTTATTCCGTGTTTGAGTGGGCTGCTATTGGTTGGACGTGAGATACTGTCACGTTGGCGATAGGGTAGAAGTAACAGACCCCGAATGCAGGGCCTAAGACGGACTACGGTTTATTAGACAAAAACAAAACATTAAAAAAAAAATAACATAATTTGAATGAACATGATATAATCATCAACAAGAACGATTACATGACATAACTAAGACAAAAACAAGGTCGCTTAGAATATGGAAACAAAACAAACGCGGACCCCCCCCCCCCCCCCCCCCCAATGCAACGGCAGGACATAGTCTCAGTATCTGACATTTGTTCTACTATGTGAATTTAAAGGATAGCTGCTTGATTAAGATTTTCTAATTGCACCCACAATTTCAGTGATAGCTGGTCATGATATTTAACATGTGGACTAAAAGTCTATGAGCTAGCAATATCAAGCTCAACAACATGTGCTTAGTTTGTCTATTTGTCTACTCTAAAGGTATTTGGGAGGTGGAAAGGATGATAACGTTACAGCATGTTACATGTAGATTCATTCTCAATCCAATATCAACCCAAAGGGATACCACATCGGTTTAAGGCATTCACTCGGTTTAATGATCTGTCATTGATAGGCTGCATTAATGTATGGTTTGAGCCAGAAATAAATCAGACCCAGCATTCTTCCCTAAAATTCTTTGTATTTTTCTTCCTCTACTCATTAGTAGTGCTAATTTAACCCCTGTGGGGTGTTTGGGTCAATTTTTTAAAAATATTTTTGCAGAAAGTGTTTTGCATCTGTGGTAAATCATCTGCAATATTTTTTGGTTTCCTGTGCTTCTATGGCTGTTCATCACCTGTATTTCATAAATCAGTTCAAAATGATGAAAACATTAATAGAAGCATTTTTTTTCTTTTATGTTTATTGCCATCAAGGTATTTACTATAAGTATATTTTATTACACAAATTATAACTTTATCACAAAATAAATAACTTTTTGTGAATATTTTTACATTTCTGCAGTGCTATTGAAACCGCAGTTATGTCCTGTGTCCATTTAACCTGAACAGTACCAAAGGGCCCAAAAAGTAAAAATAACACAAGCATGTATTAACCGCAAACAATACGATATGGATGCTAAAAATAAAACGTTATATTGATGTCTGTATTTTTTCTTTTTATCTTTGAAAGAGTGCTAGCCCATTAATAGCAGGCTTTTCCGAAAAACATGGGCACAGAATACACAAAAAGTCCTCCTGCCTCAGGGTTTAGAGTGCATTAGTAGGATGAAAATGTTCAAGTAGTCAACCTTCCTACATCCTGAATGCCAAGTAGTGGACAGACTCGACTAAACCTGACTTTCTTTCTTTTTTGCAAAAACCAACCAATTCAATTCGATTCAATTTTATTTACATAACACTTTTAACAATGGACATTGTCTCAAAGCAGCTTTACAGAACATAAGAAATATAGTACACAAAGTTTTATATTATACAAAAGTTCAAGATTAATATTAGACATATTTAAATGTGTTTCTATTTATCCCCAATGAGAAGCATGAGGTGACTGTGACAAGGAAAAACTCCCATAGATAGAAGAGGAAGAAACCAGAAGGAACCAGACACAAAGGGGAACCGCATCCTCATTTGGATGACGCTGGAGGTTGTGATTATAATCTGTTATAAACAACAGAGGGCATTATTATGAATATTATTATAAACGTTATTATCCTTTCTATAGTCATATACAATCTGTGCTGGTGTGTAATGATGAGGAGGTTGTTGTCCTCTTAGACCACATGTAGTATCTCCTCTATAAATGTCAGAATCCTTTTACTGTAGAAAAGTACAGTACTACATTTATCTGTAGCTTTACTCTCATTTGACAATAGAGTGGAAAGTCTGGAGTCCTGGACTGCACTGTTCTAAACTTAAATTCAATATTTACATATACAGGGGATGGACAATGAAACTAAAACACTGTCCGATATATTGTTGAGGATTCACACCTATATACAGTAATGGTGGCCTGGTGGCAAATCTTCACTGATTTCGCATTCAATAATTACGAGTGTGAAGGTTGAGTTACTGTAGCAGAGCAACAGAACAGCTGTGCATATAATATTTCCATCCACAC
This sequence comes from Tachysurus fulvidraco, assembly GCF_022655615.1. Lineage (NCBI taxonomy): Eukaryota > Metazoa > Chordata > Actinopteri > Siluriformes > Bagridae > Tachysurus > Tachysurus fulvidraco. The sequence goes on from NC_062529.1 coordinate 7,510,548, forward strand.
AAAATAATAGAAAACATACTGTAAGAGTTCAAAAAAGGACAAATTGTTGGTATATGTCTAAATACAGCATCTGTGACCAGGTCAGCAATTATTTCGTATTGAGAGCCACTCCGTCCTACCTTCCTTCCTTCCTTCCTTCCTTCCTTCCTTCCTTTCTTCACACTTCCTCCCTCCCTTTCTTCCTTCCTCCCTTCCTCCCTCCCTCCCTTCCTTCCTTCCTTCCTTCCTTTCTTTCTTTCTTTCTTTCTTTCTTTCTTTCTTTCTTTCTTTCTTTCTTTCTTTCTTTCTTTCTTTCTTTCTTTCTTTCTTGAGCTTTGTAAAGACTGGCCCTTTAGCTCTCTGTTTTTGGCTTTCTTTTATTTTTTGTACAAAACTTCTAACATCTCTGGCGCTAAAGCATTCAGCATTTAGTAAACTTGAAGAAGAGATTTTACTCCCAGGGTTTTACCGAGCAGCAAACTGCAAGCTGTAACAGGACTAAGCAAGTCTTTGATTTAAAAAGAGCATATTTGGCAGAACACTTCTGATTACATACTTAAAGAAAAGCTGTAGTGTTGAAAACTGAGTCAACTACATTACTTACTAATTCTTTCTGCTATATCTAGCCTGTGCAGGCAGAGAGCTATAGTGTGTAGTGCACAGTCAGCATTAATAACCCTAAAAGTTAATGATCAGGATGACAAAGTGGATGGACATGGATGTTCCTGCTGTCACTAATGAGTTAAAGATTGCATCTGAAAATGCTGCTTAGCTGTAAATGGAGGCTGCCTTTACATCATGGAATAAGGTTTCGCTAAATCTTACCATCATGAGATCTTTCGTACTGTCACGAGAAAACAGTTTCATACACACACACACACACGCACGCACGCACACACACACACACACACACACACACACACACACACACACACACACACACACACACACACACACACAATTCAGTCAGGGACATTCATAATGATTGCATAACCATATCACATTTCTCTGTATGCACATGATATGACAGAGAAAAAAAATTCATCTGACAGGGACTCAGCATGAGATTATTTACGTGAGTAAGAGAGGGGCTGAGATCCCAGTCATGCCTTTTTTGCCTACTCCCACTCATGAAAATGCTTTTTTTTCATGCCATGGATTTTTTTTTAGACATAGTTTTCACCTCAAGCTCTCTAAATTTATAATAAGTTAACATATTTTTAGCCCTATCAAATTCACTAAACATGAAATGTCCCTTTCCTGAACAGTACACAAGCATGTAGCAAATAATTTGGCTATTAAGAATAAAACTGTCATCTAATATTTTCAGATATGTAAGTGACCCAAAGAAATAAATTCGTCCACCACAACGCTATTGCATCCTCCAAATGATCCATGCTGCTCCCGGATTACATTCATTCCAGCTAACAACACAGTGACACATCGATGAACATTTTATGTACAACATGCTGTCAGATCAAATATTTATACTTAGGTTGTTCTACCTGTACAAACAGATCAATGTGTATTGACTGGAGGATGAAATCTAAGTTAGTTTGCTCTCTGGCTGCCAGATGATAACAGGCTCTAAACCAAATGACAACAAACAGGATCTGTGTTCTCCGAAAGCATTGCGGTGTCACTGTTACTGCTATTGATTTTTTTTAAAGCATGACCACCCATGATTTGTCCAAGCATGACCAGCTCATGCTTTGCGTGTCTCCTTCCATTCCTGTGTGAGCATAAAATGTGCAGCTTCACGATTTACAGCATGTAGCAGAATCTTGATGTACAGTATATAGGTCGAACTGTCATTTAAATAGTCTCAGGGAATTATTCAACTTTTCAAAATGATTTCCCAGATTACTCAGCCAGCATCAAGCACAGCACTTTCTCCCTCACAAGAATTCATAAATACTGTTTGTGTTGTGTTGGTCTTCACAATAACTAACCAAACAACCTAGTGTTATAATCTGATAGTGAATAGTGCTAAAATAGCCAACTAATGCAATTTTATTTACTCATAAGTTGTTATCCACACAGAGCTTTCAGATATTTGATTTGACTTAACACATAAAAAATATCTGCATTATTGTTGTTGTTTTTTTCATGCTGCATTAAACTCCACGCTGCCTTAAATCCAATCCACCAAGGTGTAAAGAATCAAATTAAAACAAGACTTTTACAGATTTCTAACTCTGTTTCTAATGTTTCAGCTAAACATTTCTTAATACTTAAAAAAATAGGTACTCAAAATAATTACTGGTGAAAAAGCCTATCAGGATTCTTAGGTGCCGTAACAGCAGGCAGAAAGAAGAATCTCTCTACTGAAAGGTACAAATGAGCTGAAATCAAATGTGCCAGTGGCTACTCAATCGGACCTCAGGCTCTGACACTATTGATGATAAGAGACTCCTATAAGGTCTGTAAAATGACCCAAATTAGCTATTCTCATTTGACTAGGAGACAGTTTATAGAGTACAAGAAACAGTCTGGAGTCCCGTGCTGCACTGTTTGAAATCTGTATGCACTGTATGATGGTCAGGGTTGTGCTGGATACAGACCCCATGCCAAAAACACTCAGAGAAGGTGAGAGAATTCACTGCAGGTCAACGTGCACACACATCCATACCTAGTGTAGCTGTTCCACCCACTGGAATGTTTATAGATAGACAGGAGGAAACCAGAAAACCCAGAGGATATCCATACAAAAAAGGAATAAACAAGATAACAACATAATCAGAATCATACCGTGGACCCTGGAGCTGTGAGATGACAATGATACATTAATATCTATAGCTTGCAGAGATCAAGCGGTGATGCAAAGAGAATGATGCAACATCTATAATATTTTGCAATCTTAAAAATAGTTCAAGAAAAACACACAAATCAACCCATGTGAGACAGAAGCCATTTCACAACAGCCCTTTAAGCCCAACTCCGGAAAGGTGTGAATATTTGTATTTTTCTTAGATGTGCAGTAACATTGCTACCTACACTGCGAGCAGGTGCAGTAACAGTAGTGGGAATAGCAGGAAACATGCCTCATCACTGACCAATTTTGGGCCTACCATCGATTAATTTATAAAAGGATTTTGTCAGATTGTGAGGTATGAGTGCGGGATTCCAGATTATCCTCTCTGTGTGATGGTCGAGGCAGAAATAAGCATCTGAATTCCACAGTGAGATTTGCTTGGTAGCGTCTATACAGTCAAGAGCTGGCTGCTGTGTGCTTCTCTGCAGAGGAGTGAGACAGCAGGAGGACGCCTTCATCATGTTCATTATTGTGACCGTTCTGCCCTTTGAGTAAAATGAGACTGCAGTGTTTGTGTATGTATGTGTATAAGAGCTCCCCTCATGGTCAAACACGTATTCATACACACAGACACACACAGTTTACATAATGACCTTGGTTTTAAACTATTTCTTTTCTCACCAGTCATGCACTGCACAATGCACTCTGCACACTGTACACGCTCCACTGGCCTGGAATGTTAACAGAAATGAAGCTACAGGATGTATATAATAAATCTTTAAAGCAGTTCTGCATTCTCAAGCTTATCCTGTGTATTATGCTAACTACCATCACTTTCACATTAGTATCTCATTAGCATGTTAGCAGAGCTTAGTAGAGCTTGACTTGTACTCTTTGACTTATTATGACTACACACTGTGTTCTGACTAAATATATCTAAAATATGTGGTATTATGTTGCTGATATATATATAGATTTTTCCTTACTGCATATATTTTTAACAGAACTATTATAGAAATGTATCTTGGAAAAAAAAAACTGTGTAGCAGTCCAACGTTTAACTATGCTAACTTTTTTTTAAATGTGGAAGACATCTTGTGGTAAAAAAAAAAAAAAACGAACCAAAAACATTATTTGGTTGTTTACCACAATGTTGTTGAGTTCTCAAATCTCATTGGGCAGAGCTGTTAAAGGTATTATTGATTTTTAAAAAAAGGTCAAAGATACTTCAAAAGCTGAATGTTAATATTCTAGTTCTAATGCACTTATTTTCTGAACTGAATAAAAAATGAAAAAAATAAACTTACAATTTATTCCAATTTATACAACTGAGCAATTGAGGGTTAAGGGTCTTGCTCAGGGGCCCAGCAATGGCAGCTTGGTGGACCTGGGATTCAAACTTATTCAAAACTCAGTAGTTCAACACCTTAATCAATAGGCTACCACATCCCAGCATAATAATAGAATGATGTCTTTAAATAGTGGAAGAATTTATATTCTCTGAGGTAAAACTCATCACTTTAAATAAACAATCTTAACTGTACTAAAGCATTCTGAGACAGTTAATTAGTCAGTTATAAGAGACAGGAGAAAAAGAAAACCAAAGATATGCCAGGTATACATGGTTGTTTTTATAACACATGGAATTCGATTGTTTCTTCACTAGTTTAAGGTCCTTACCTCTGTGCTGTTTTATTTAACACCATGGTACTAGAGAAGCGTTGTTTCTGTACTGTGGCAGCTGTAAATGACAATAAAAGCTTCTTGACTTAACTTGACTTATGTCATTTGAAAGAGGGATTTTTATGACTTTTTATTTTGTGTTAAACTAATGCGAGTACCCTAGAAATAGGTTAGGACCCTTTATTTACTAACACATACTGTATCTATAAGACATTGTTCTCGATATTTTACCTCATGAACAGAAAGGGGACCGAGAGACCTGCCTCTCTATTGTGATCAGATTATGTTGATATTGTTAAACCAATTTTGGGATATAAGCCCAAGATTAATGATTAGTACCCTTGCCTCACTCCTTCAGGGTAGAGGGTTTGACTTATACATTATGGCTATGCGTGTGTAGTTCACATGTTTGCATGTGTTTCAAGGATTTCTACCCCCAGTTCAGACACTGTAGGCTGATTGACATCACCTGAATCGTCTGTTGTGTGTGCATGTGTGTGTGTATGAGAGAGAGAGAGAGAGAGAGAGAGAGAGAGAGAGAGAGAGAGAGAGAGAGAGAGAGAGAGAGAGAGAGAGAGAGAGAGAGAGAGAGAGAGAGAGAGAGAGAGAGAGAGAGAGAGAGATTGTGCTCTGTGATGGGTTGGCACCCCATACAGGCTCTACCCTGTCTTGTGCCTTGTGTCTCATGGGATATACTCCAGGCTCCACAAGACAGGTTAAGTAGAAATGTGATGCCACAAACAAGCCTAGTTTTTAGATCTTCACAGCGAAACCCTTTTCTATGATTCAGACTTACATTTCTGACAAAATCTTCAATTCCATTTTATTTCTATGACACTTGAACATTCAAACATAAAACATAAAAATGAACATTGTCACAAAGCAGCTTTAAATAAATCTATCGATTTTTACATTCATTTATTCCTTATGAGCAATAAGTGACAATAATTCTAAGAAACCTTATGAGGAACCAGACTCCAGAAGATCCTCATCTAGGTCACACCAGATAGCGTGATTATAAATATATAATTTTATAACTGTATAGTATGGTATATAATATGGTCAAAATGTGCACTTATATAACCAGGAAATTCATTCTAATTTTAACATGAGGACTTGATAGATTTATATCCTGATAGACTTGATTATGTCCTGATTGTTTCATTGATTATGTATTTTGTTTGTCTCATCAGTGAAAAAAACACTGGAACATTAGAAGAATCAAACATTAGATATCTAAGGAACACAACTGATACTGATACAACTGCTGATTTATTAACTTCTGGGAAACTAAATGTTACTTGATATTGTTGCACAAGGGGAATATTAAAGGATGCTGGTAGCTGACTTTTAATAGTCCCTTTAATCAGGCTAAAATAGATGATCTAGATGAACCCAGTCAAGATACTGGGCATATTTAGCACCTGCAAATGATGGAATTGAATCTTTTCTAAATGTGACTTTTATTTGACTTCTAAACCAATGCAGAAAGGTGAAAACAAAGACAAGTAGACAGCTGATAAAGAAGTACCGACACCTTCATAGTTTGGATATTCGCCATTATTTCCATCTGGCCCTTAATCAATTCTCCACATATCATCACAAAAAAGACGTATAATCACACTGGCCAAGTAAAACACTCCATTTCAGTTCTCAATTTCAGCGTTCAATTAACTAATTTATTGATAGAACATCTACTAACATAGATTACTGATCAGACTGCTGACAAAATCCCAGCATCTACTACCGTAGGATGTTCCCGGCTAAATGACATGATCCGCCTCGCTACAGAAATCATTTTTTAACATCTGCTTCTTTAATGTCTACACTTATTAGCACTGAGAGAAGTAAAGGTTAATCATTTAATATAATAATCCTGCTCCTTAGGTTTAATGGGGAAACAGTGTGTGTTCACTGGTCAACGTGAATGCCGTATTTTACATTGAAACAGTTTTTGGTTTGCATAAGGTTTGATTAGTTAAATGTTATTTTAAGTTACTAAACATGTTATTCACTTAATACAGTACTTTGATTTATTCAGCAAGTACAGTGAAAGGAATATAGGTCAGGATTGTACAGTAAGTGCAGATTGGTCAGAGAGTTTAAAGGGTTAAGTTGAGTCCTGATCTAAAATGGATTTTCGAATGAAATCCTACTGACAGTGCAATATTTTCCAAAGCTGGGCTTAAGTGGGTGTACAGGGACTGCAAGAAGAAGGGCTCTTTTCTGCAGAAAAGCATAGAGAATAGTCCCTTTGACAGTCAGCTGTTCCTGCTAGACTTTGCAGAAACTGGATCAGGTCGTACTCTAAAGTGCGGACAGTCACGGTCCACTGATGCCACATTACCATGAAGCATGACCGCAGACACTCTAGGGGCCAGGAAGAGATCAGTTCTGACAAAAAAAACCTTAATGTGTATTGAAAGTTCATTTTGAGGGCATTCATGGCTAAGCCACATCTGTAGTCCTCAGCTCTCCTACTCATCCTTCACTGTCACTCTTATTTTTTTCTCTCCTCCTATTTCTCCTGGCTTTTCTCCTTCATGAAAGACAGGTTAGACAGTGATTGACCTAAGCCCAGGAATTATTGACAATTAATTAAGCCTTGTCACAATGTGAAGGCTGTGACAAAGAATTAAAGGGCTTTAGCAGTGTTCACACAAGGACCAGCTTCTTTGTAGTAAAAACTCTCTCGAATAGTCGTAAATCTCCAGCAGATTGAAGTCTGACAGTGTCATGCAGCCACGTAGAAGCAGAACAGCTCTAGACAAAACTCACATCATATTCTACCAATGCTACAACTCAGGAGATCCTTAGCAACAACTAATTCCAGAGTAATAATGAAAAAAATAATTCATAAGCATGCAGATAAGTGATGGTGCAGTGGTGAGAACATTAAGCTTGATGGCTCGCAGTTTAAATCTCAGCACCTCCAAGTTAGTTATAAGTTGCTTTAGATTTAATGCTAAACACTATATCATAGCAAATAAAGAATCCATGAATAAAAAGATTATTATTTTATTATAAGATTATTCTAACAAATACAGTATGTTCTTAGAATTATTTAGAATAGCTATAAATAATAAATATAAAACCATAAAGCCTGTTTCCAGACATATTTACTACTTTTATTAGCAAATCATTTAACTTTTTTCTAAAAATAAAACTCTTGAAATAAACATAATTATCTGCCGATTATTAACAAAATTAGACTTCTTCTATTTAAATGTAATCTAATGAAGTGAAGCAGTTGAAATTGCTTGTATTCCAGATTCTATATCTGTGTGTGTGTGTGTGTGTGTGTGTGTGTGTGTGTGTGTGTGTGTGTGTGTGTGTGTGTGTGTGTGTGTGTTTGCAGTGTAAAATCATCAGCAATATAAGATGAATATAAATGTAAAAAAATGGAAAAACACACAATACAGGGCACTTATAATTATTCTCACATTCTTTAAAAACAAACAAACAAACAAACAAACAAACAAACAAACAAACAAATAAATAAATAAATAAATAAATGAATACTACATTGCTATGATCTCTGGTTTGAACAATTTTTGGGCAGAAATGAAAAAAGTCAAGTAACGCTAGATGCATAGGATGGAATTACTCCACATCAGCATGTAAATGTATTTATGTTTAAAAAGAGCTGTTATGTGACCTAGAAATACATTAGAAAAGTGAAGACAATTAGAAAGCTGATAAAGGAGTACCAACTCTCCATTGTCCTTCACAGTTCATTTGGATTTACACGATTCTCTCCTCTCTGTGGAGACTGATTATCAGACCTGTCACATGAAACAGACCACACACTACTGTAGCATTTCCCCTGCTAAATATTCTAATAAAAAAAAAAATCATCTCTTGCTTTAAGTATGACTTTAAATCTTGCCTTGCTGTTTTGCTCAGGTTTATTCAAGCATGTGACAGACAGCTGATCTCACAGAAGGAAACTCAAATAAATGCTACTTTCACAAATAACCTTTCAGCACCTCTACTAAGCAAACAATTCTCCACACCTCCACGTCTGTTGTTTGATCAGACCAAACTTGAGCAAACACACGAGCAGGGAAGATGGAAGAGGACGCAAGGTGGCCTGCATTACTCTTTTTTTTTACTCACAACACAAGCGAAGTTGCAGTTTTACGGTATGTTTCTTCAGGAATACAAACCTGATCAACCTCATTTCAGAGCAGCCTGCAGATTTAAGACTGCATGAAGCATCTGGAACATTTTTAGGGATTGTGTGCAGTCTGATGAGATCCGTTCACCTAAACTCGCTGCCTGCGGCCAATGACAAACGCGGTACGACAGCAACAACTGGCCCAGTTCTCTCAGCTTTTCCCCTGCAGACCTCCATTTGCTGTTTTCCACACTGCACAGGGAAGATACGAGGACAATTCGTCTCAGAGTACAAATGCAGGAGCCTCACCGTGGGGTGGCTGCTATGAAGCACTACAGAATGGAGAGAAAGGATGTGAGAGAGATGAAGAAAGAGAACGGAGAGAAAGAGGGGGAGGTGGGATTGGGTGAGGGGAAGGTGAAAGCGCTTCCACAGCGTTGCAGTCCTTCAGTACTAATTTTTTTGTTTCCATTCCTCCTATCCCTACCTGGGTTTGTTGGTAATATTCTGACTATAAAATCCTGCACCTCTCTCATCTATGTGTTGCGTATAGACATGGCACTACTCCATTTCTTGTCAATATACCTCTGTGAGTTTTGCTTTCATCTCCATGAAAGCAGTGGAGCAAGCGGTAATAAAAAAGGGGGACCGTCTGGAGTGAATAAAAGACTGAGTAAAAAAAGCAGGTCTGCTTACCTTGTGATGAGGTGAGGAGCCTCTCCACCAGGAGGAGGATTTGTGAGCGCACAACTGTGTATACACACACACACTCACACACACACACACACACACACACACACACACACACACACACACACACCAAGGAGGGCCAGCTCTTAAGCAGCCTCGTACTGCAGGCTGCTGCTTGCCAGCGAACGCCTGATGCGTTTCTCCCTCCAGGCACAAACGGCCATCTCAGAGCCTCTTTGTTGGAGATGATATACTCCCTCCTCCATCAGCTCCTGCTCCAAGCACAGCATTGGGAGTGCAGTACTGAAGCCATGGCCACGGTGAGGAAAAGAATCACCGTCCACGACTGGAGGACTCATCCACCTTATAGAGATGGCTCCGTGCTTTCCTTCCTTTCTCTTTCCTCCTCACTTGTGTGCTCACCCCCTCCCTTGTTCTCTCTCTCGCTCTCTCTCTCTCTCTCCTCCTTCCCTCCCTCCCCCTTCTCTCTCTTTTCAACATTTGTAGCATGTGCATCTGCTTTAACTAGTTCACAGAAATAGAGATGAACAGATCTGTTGTCTGTGAGAAGGCTCGGCCACCAGACACTGCTTCTCGCCATGAGCAAGCAAGCGGAGACTTCAGGTTCATGCCCTTCGGACTACGCATGCCATTGATCTAGTTAGGTCTTAATCTATGCGATGATTAGGGGTCACAGGAGGCTGTTGATGCATGCAGCATAAAATAAAGGAGGCTGTATAAGGGCACTATATGCAGTACTAAATGTAATAAGCACAATTACAAATAAATCAGAATTAATAATGACCTAATATAAAGGTGTGATACATTAAAAAGGGTGACACAGCAGCGCAGCTGAAAGCACTGCCACCTCACAGCCCCCGAGTCTCAGGGTTCAATCCTGAGCACAGGAGACTAGTTCCCAAAAGGGTTTCCTTTGGATTATTATTAGTGTACTGTATTAGTATTATTAGAATGAATTCATTCATCTCATTCACTCACACACTACGGACAATTTTCAAGAGATGCCAATCAACCTACCATGCATGTCTTTGGACCAGGGGAGGAAACCGGAGTACCCGGAGGAAACCACAGAGGCACGGGGAGAACATGCAAAACTCCACACACACAAGGCAGAGGTGTGAGGCAAACATGCTAACCACTAAGCCACCCCCCCCCCAATTTTTATAATGATTAATAATATTAGTATTACTAATCTATTTGTTCTGAAATCATATCATGGAACAAATAAGCCATATTAGACCTACTATAATACAGGACTGGGATATTTTGTCTTCCTTAACCAACTACAACATATGCAGTGTTGACCTTCTTGACACTTTAGATAAATTAAGCATAAAAAAGGCCATTAAATCAGTGATTTATTCACAGTGGGGAAAGACTGCTTTACATTAGCATCCTAATGACTCCTTTCTTTCCGTTGAGGACCACTTCCACAATAACACCCTTATCTAATTGTAATTACAGCTCTTATTGCTAAACTTCCAGAGGATGTTATACTTATCTAACCTTTAGTCAACAAGAACAGCCTACATTTGGCATATGATGCATTCGGTTTTGATCTTTTTGTTTGAGATTTTCAAGTACTTTTGCCCGGTTACCTTTGACCTGGTAACAAGTGACTTGCTGCTTAAGCTCTGTCCATTTCCCCCTCTGCTTGTTAAGCCTATTGTCATTCGGGATTAGGCCTCAAATTTAGGAGACAAAGGTGATAAAAAGAGCATTAAAATAGACTCTGGGCAATTAGTGGCTGAAAGCATGGAGTAACACAAAACCTTTTACAACCTTTGGGGATTTTAATACTGTAAGTATGGCCATCTTTCTTTTCTTCTAAAACAGCAAATGATTTAATTAGTGACACCTTTTTGGACTTTGTACTTTGTTGTATGGAGTGGGACTTGAGGGGGACCATAAATGTTGCATATTAATGACTTTTTCCATGTGAGTTGCTGTGTATATAAAACCTTTTTGGGAACACTATAACTGAAGCATGAATCCACAGTGGATGTGACGGCAGTAGGTCACAGGACACATTTCTGTTTTAAAGATATATTATACTATACTGTATCTAATCTGGGGCATGGTGGCTTAGTGGTTAGCACATTTGCCTCACACCTCCAGGGTTGGGGGTTTGAATCCGCCTCTGCTTTGTGTGTGTGGAGTTTGCATGTTCTCCCCGTGCCTCGGAGGTGTCCTTCCCTGGTCCAAAGACATGCATGGTAGCTTGATTGGCATCTCTGGAAAAATTGTCCGTAGTGCGTGAGTGTGTGAGTGAATGAGAGTGTGTGTGTCCTGCGATTGGTTGGCACTCTGTCCAGGGTGTATCCTGCCTTGATGCCTGATGATGCCTTAGAAGTTCAGATAAGCGGTAGAAAATGAATGAGTGAATGAATGTATCTAATCCTATATTCAGCAGACTGTTTAAAACCAGCAGTACCTGATTTCAGTTGAAAAGATAAATGGCTTTCTGGAAACACAGCATAACTGGTTAAATGTTTTTTATTCTTTTTTTTTTAGAATTAGAAAGGGTAATAATTTTTGTCACTCCGTCCAGGGTGCATCCTGCCTTGATGCCCGATGACGCGTGAGATAGGCACAGGCTCCCCGTGACCCGAGAATTTCAGATAAAAGCGGTAGAAAATGAGTGAGAGTGAGAGTGAGAATAATTTTTGACATCTAGATCATCAACAGATTTGGTGATAGCTTGTAATTTGCAAGGTGGTGGAACCATTTTTTATGTTTGCACTTTGCCATGTTGCTGACACTAGTTAGACCCAAGAGAAGGGTAGCATCAGGAAATTTTAGGATGTTGACCATAGTGTCAATGAAGTGCCATAAATTGGGCCACCAGGGACAATTCCAAGGGTAGACAGGGATATTGCCTAAGTCAGGGGACTTAAATTCCCAGTGGTGCCCTTGAGTGATTTATGAACGCTGTAAAAAAAAAAAAAAAAAAAAAAGTATAATAGTGAGCACATCGATCTGTAAGACATCTGGTGGGCCAATCCTCAAGATTTATCTCTTCTGTATCAAGTATTTTCAGGGTAGTAACATTACATCTAGTTCGTATCAGCCTTGAAAGTTTCGCTTTCAGCCCAGCGGTGTTTCTAGCATTTGATCGGTACCGGTGCACAAGCCCCACAAAAATTTTACACAAGAGCTTCAAAATTTCTACATCTCATACATTTTAATTCACTGTAAATAGCTCTGTTAAAATTGCCTAAAACCGAAGCTTGATATAAAATAAACATTTTACAAGAGAGGATAAGATTTGACCATATCAAAGGTTATATATTAGATAGCATTTTTCACACCATTTTTATTAGCCAACGGTTACGTTTAAGACTGAGTGAGTGAACAAATGTTTATTTGTCACATGAGCATTCATAGAAAGCTAAAAAGGTGCAGTGAAATGAGGTGTAACAGCTCTGAAGACTAAGCATATAACAAAACAATAAATTGATAGCGGAACAATATAATGATGGGTTATAAATAAAAGCTACAAAAGATCAGCAACACCAGAGCATTCAAAATTAAACAACACACACCCTATTTAAATGTAAGCAAAACGTACACACTAAGAAACCCTGAAACTTATCACTCATTTTCTTCTCAGGAATATAATCTGTAATGAAGTTTGTTGGATTAAATGTAAATAATAAAAAAAAGAAAACATTAAAATAATTTATGCAAAATACTATTTGGGCTTAAACATTTAGACCCTCCAGTATGTATGCAAGTGTGTTGGTATGTACAGTATGTATAGTATGTACAATATGTATAGTATGTACAGTATATACAGTATGTACAGTGTGCCAGTATGCAGGTACGTACAGTATGTACACAATATACAGTATGTACAGTGTGCGGGTACGTACAGTATGTACACAATATACAGTATGTACAGTGTGCGGGTACGTACAGTATGTACAGTATGTACAGTCTGCGGGTATGTACAGTATGTACACTATGTACATTGTGCGGGTACATACAGTATATACAGTATGTACAGTGTGCGGGTACATACAGTATGTATAGTATGTACAGAATATACAGTATGTACAGCGTGCTTGTACGTACAGTATGTACAGTATGTACAGTGTGCATGTACGTACAGTGTTTACAGTGTGAGGGTACGTACAGTATGTACAGCATATACAGTATGTACAGTGTGTTGGTACGTACAGTATGTATAGTATGTACAGTATGTACAGTATGTACAGTATGTACAGTGTGCGGGTATGTAAAGTATGTACCGTATATACAGTATGTACAGTGTGTGGGCACGTACAGTATGTATAGTATGTACAGTATGTACAGTGTGCGGGTACGTACAGTATATACAGTATGAACAGTGTGGGGGTACATACCATAAGTATAGTATGTACAGTATGTACAGTGTGTGGGTACGTAGAGTATATACAGTATGTACAGTGTGTGGGTACGTACAGTATGTACAGTGTGTGGGTATGTACAGTATATACAGTATGTACAGTATGCGCGTGCGTACAGTATGTATAGTATTTACAGTATGTACAGTGTGCGGGTACGTACAGTATGTACACTATATACAGTATGTACATTGTGCGGGTACGTACAGTATATACAATATGTACAGTGTGCGGGTACATACAGTATGTATAGTATGCACAGAACATACAGTATGTACAGCGTGCGTGTATGTACAGTACGTACAGTATGTACATTAGATACAGTATGAAAAGTATGTACAGTGTGCAGGTACATGCAGTATGTATAGTATGTACAGTATGTACAGTGTGCGGGTACATACAGTATGTATAGTATGTACAGTATGTATAGTATGTACAGTATGTATAGTATGTACAGTATGTACAGTGTGCGGGTACATACAGTATGTATAGTACAAGGGCTTACGTACAGTATGTATAGTATGTACAGTGTGCGGGTACATACAGTATGTATAGTATGTACAGTATGTGCAGTGTGCGGGTACGTACAGTATGTATAGTATGTACAGTGTGCGGGTACATACAGTATATACAGTATGTACAGTGTGTGGGTGTGTACAGTATGTATAGTATGTACAGTGTGCGGGTACATACAGTATATACAGTATGTACAGTGTGTGGGTACGTACAGTATGTATAGTATGTACAGTGTGCGGGTACATACAGTATGTATAGTATGTATAGTATGTACAGTGTGCGGGTACGTACAGTATGTATAGTATTTACAGTGTGCGGGTACATACAGTATATACAGTATGTACAGTGTGTGGGTACGTACAGTATGTACAGTATGTACAGTATGTACAGTGTGTGGGTACGTAAAGTATTTATAGTATGTACAGTATGTATAGTGTGTGGGTACGTACAGTATGTATAGTATGTACAGTATGTATAGTGTGTGGGTACGTACAGTATATACAGTATGTATAGTGTGTGGGTACGTACAGTATATACAGTATGTACAGTGTGCGGGTACGTACAGTATGTATAGTATGTACAGTGTGCGAGTACGTACAGTATGTATAGTACATACAGTATGTACAGTGTGTGGTTACGTACAGTATGTATAGTATGTACAGTATGTGCAGTGTGCGGGTACGTACAGTATGTATAGTATGTACAGTGTGCGGGTACATACAGTATATACAGTATGTACAGTGTGTGGGTGTGTACAGTATGTATAGTATGTACAGTGTGCGGGTACATACAGTATATACAGTATGTACAGTGTGTGGTTACGTACAGTATGTATAGTACATACAGTATGTACAGTGTGCGGGTACGTACAGTATGTATAGTATGTACAGTATGTATAGTATGTACAGTATGTACAGCGTGTGGGTATGTACAGTATGTATAGTATGTACAGTATGTACAGCGTGTGGGTATGTACAGTATATACAGTATGTACAGTATATAAGTACAATTCTAAATATTTATTCATCATTGTTCATCAGCAGCAATTGTTAGTTCTAGGTGACGTATGTGGACAAAAATAGGAGCAACATCCAAGCATATTGCAAATGAAGGAGCCCAAAAGAAAAAAGTATATATATATATATATATATATATATATATATATATATATATATATATATATATATATATATATATATAAACACACAGGCCACTTTATTAGGTAAACCTGTTAATTCATGTCATTATTTTAATCCACCAATCACAGTAGCACAATGTGTAACATCTGGAAAATAGATTATAAGCTTCAGTTAATCTTCATTCATAACATTCATTTAATCAAAGATCAGAATGTGGAAAATGTGATCCTAATGACTCATGGTGTCTTTGTTGGTACCTGATGGGTAAGTTTGAGTATTTCAGAAACCGGCTGATTTCATGGGATTTTCACACATTACAGTCTCTGGACTGTACAAAACACTTGGCCAGTGAGTTTCTGTCCATTACATTAGCATTGTTAAGACGCCTGTTTGTTCCCCTGTACACACACAAACATATTCAATCACCCCATATTTCAGAGCATTAGTAAACCCAGGCATCAAAGGCAACTTAATCATAGTCAGCGTTCCAGTAAATCCAAAATGTGTTCAGTGGGGTTGAGGTCAGGGATCTGTGCAGGACATTTAAGTTCTTTCACTCCAACCTTGGCTAACGTGTCTTCAACCTCTTTGAAAAGAACCACATATGGATGTGAAGGTCAGGTGTCATCATATAGTGTATAACCATGGCCAAAGGTTTTGAGAATGACACAAATATTAATTTTCACAAAGTCTGCTGCTTCAGTGTTTTTAGTGGCTTTTATTGACAAATACATTAAGTTTATGCAAAGAGTCAATATTTGCAGTGTTTACTCTTCTTTTTCAAGACCTATACAATTCACCATGGCATGCTGTCAATCAACGTCTGGGCCACATCCAGATTAATGGCTGTCCATTCTTGCATAATCAGTGCTTGGCGTTTGTCATAATTTGTGGGATTGACCACAAGTTCTCACGGGGATTAAGTTCTGCGGAGTTTCCTGGCCATGGACCCAAAATTCAAGTTTTGTTCCCCGAGCCACTTAGTTATCATTTTTGCCTTAGGGCAAGGTGCTCCATCATGCTGGAAAAGGCATTTTTCATCTCCTGCCTGCCGCCATTCCCGGGCAAGCTCTGAGATATTGATGCCCTGATCCCACAGCTGAATTTAGGAGACAGTCCTGGTGCTTGCTGGACTTGAACAAAGCCTTGAACAATTGAACCTCTCTCCTTGAAGTTCTTGATGATCCGATAAACGGTTGATTCAGGTGCAATCTTACTAGCAGCAATATCCTTGCATGTGAATTTTTCTGTAAAACGATGATTGCAGGTGTTTCCTTGCAGGTAACCATGGTTAACAGAGGAAAAATGAGGATTTCAAGCACCACCCAACTTTTAAACCTTTCAGTCGGTTATTCTAACTTAAGCAGCATGACTCCAGCCTGTTTAAGAAACAGTGATCTCCAGCCTGGTCTTCCTCAACCCTCTCACCTGTGTTAACGAGAGAATTACTGACATGATGTCAGCTGGTCCTGTTATGGCAAGGCTGAAATGCAGTGGAAATTTATTTTATTTTATTTTATTTATTTTTTTTGGGGGGGGTCTTTAAGTTCAAGTTCATTAGAAAAAACAGACTTTGCCAATAATTGCAATTCATCTCATCACTCTTCATAACATGTTCATAACAAGTTATAAAATACAAAGATATTATTCCCATCATAGAGAGACAGAAAAGTTTAATTTTTTTCCTTGATTTTAAACCTGAATAAGATGTAAAGTATTTCCCCTTTACCAGTCAATTTAAGGTTACACATTTTCCTGCTGTGCACTTCTCGTGCTGTCACTATATTTTCTGTCCTCTTTATCTTTCCTAATGACTAAGCAATTACTCGGAGAGTATAAATGTTTAATAGAACGATATTTTTCAGTGGTACATCTTCCTCAGATTTCTCTGTCACAAAGCTTCATATCCACCATTGAATAAATAAATAAATCACTGTTTACACTGTTGAAAAATCTGCTTGTGTTTATTAAAACGTGGTTTTTGTGAAGCGTTTCCAAGATGTAGGTCATACAGTATCAAGCTGCAATAGCACGTTGTACCAAAAAGTTTACACCGGACACTAGCAAAATTGCTAATACAACATAAAAAAGGCAAGTTAGAGAGAGTGGTTTTATATATAAAAGAATATGTACAAAAACACTTTAATAAGTATATAACTATACAAATAAAAACCTGGAATAGTCACCAGTTGAGCATCGGTATATTTGAATGAGAAGGTCTCGGGTACTGAAACAATAACAATCACAACAGCAACTCATGACTCCTTGCTAGACTTCTCAGATTCTACTTCTTTAGCTACAACTACAGGACTAACATAAAAAAACACTGACTTAGACTCTGAGTCTACAATCACCGATATGACTATGTGCTCTGTTCAGTCCTTTTGACTAGTATGAGGCTCTTCTTGGTTGCTTCTTTCAGCGTCCGTTTTCTGGCTGCATTTCTGGCGGAATCGCTCAGCGCGCAGTTCTTCGAAGGAAAACTCGGTGACCCCGCTGAACAGCAGCTCCTTGCAGTACATGCTCTTCTCTCCACTTTTGTCCTCATCTTCCTGATGTAGCTGCATGAGCTGTTGCCGCTCTTGTAGTCGCTTCAGTGGCGTTTGTTCGTCACAACGCGGCTTCCTGGCGGATAGTACAGTGTTCACTACTGGGTTGATCTTACATGGAGTTCTGGAGGAAAGAGAATATAATAAATTTAAAAACAAAGTGGGTAACAAAAACAAATAAATAAATATTTAATAAACACAGTTCACTATCACACAGAACAGCTTTTTTACTTTCTTGCTTATACAGGATTCTTGCCATTTTCCGTATTTAAAAACAGGACTTTTTTTTTTTTTTTAAATCAATAATGATCCCATTATGATGTTCAACACAAGGTCATACAGTAAAGGTTCCTTTTACAAACACAAATCCATTCAAATCTGTTATAAATTGCTTTTAAAATACATTCCAAAATGAATTTAGAGAATAGAACACCTTGGCACAGAGCTATTACTGTACAACTTGCGCAGCCTTTTTTTTTTTTACTACTTGTCACACTGATCCTAAAAGCTTGGCTGTTATATACACGTGCCTGAGATTATATTAAATATCGTCTAATGTGCTTATAGAAAATTAGATAGTTTCATAAAGAAAATGGGAAAACAATCTTAAAAAGTAAGCCAAAGGCAATAAAGATATTTTTTTGGGGGCTATTAGCACATCCCATCATAGTCACTACTCTAAATCCTTTGCCATTCTCCTATTGGTGATGAATGATTTTTGTAGCAAACAGTTGATTGTATAATGGTGCTATGATTAAGTAGGGAGACTGAGGACACAGTTCCTTACACATAGAGAATGTGTTCATATTTTGCAGGAACAATGGGCAACAGTAAGGATGTGAGGGACTCTTACAAGGTTCAGATTGTGATGGCTGAACTCCTGGGTCAGAGGAACTCCATAACAGATGCTAAAACTGGCCTCACTGCAAGAATGGTTTAGAAATGGTTTGACGGACAGATATTATTTTAGAAAATCCCCAGATATCAGTTTGATTGAGCATCTGTGGGATGCACAGGAAAACAAGTCAGGTCCATATAGGCTTCCCCTTACAACTTACAGGACTTAAAGGATCTGCTGTTAAAGTCTTGGTGCCAGATACCACAGCATGCCAGGCCTTCAGGGATCAGGGCAAAAGAGGGAGCTACACAATATTAGGCATGTTTTAAATGTTATGTTACAATCTTATCTGCTGAACACTGTGTCAACGTTACAATTACAGCGACCTGTTATTATATTGTTTGATTTATTTGCACTACCAGCTATACTGTGTGTGATACTTTATCCACACTACAACCAACTCTCTTACTGTGCTTATTGTCCTGTTCTGGTAATTATTGTACAGCAGACTTTCCTTTATGTAGCCCTGTGCAGTCTCTATATAGCGGATTGTGCAGTGCTACACGTATGGCACACAAAATTGGAAACACCATAGGAATTTTGAAGTCGTCATCTCATTGACTGAGATTTCCGGGAAACGCCTTTTGCATTTTTAAAATACTTCCGTGATGATGCTCTACTTCCCTCATGGAAGAAGGACGCAGGCTTGTTCGCAGTAAGTTGCTTATGAGGCGCATGAATAAAAACTGATTGGTTGCTTTTCCTGTCATACACCACCTTGGGCAGGTTTTTTATTTTCCCAAGGTCTATACAAAAGAATTAGTAAAAATAAATAAATAAATAAACAAACAAACAAACAAATTAATGCATTTAACAAAAATGCACTGCCCAGATGGCACTTTTTAACTAGGCATCACTTTAATTTGTGTGCTACTTGAGTTATGTATATAAACAGGTGAGTTAATAAGAAGATTATTGTCGGATTGTATCTGTATTCTAACGGAAAAGAAGTTATTTAGCGATTTTGTATTTATCGCCTTTTTAATAATTCAAACACTTAAGCACCACTGAATAATAATACATAAAAAAAGGCTATTTTGCAGTACTTTTGCATCTTGTGCAAACCCTGTTGACTTGAGGATTAGAAATAACAGCCTCCCAACAACAAGGTGGATGACCTTCGGCTGCATCACTTGGGACCGACTAAGAGCTCTCAACTCACGACCTAAGAATTCTTTTATAATCTTAGATATGTGTCACCCATATGAGGGTGAGGTTCCCCTTTGGGTCTGGTTCCTCTCAAGGTTTTTTCCTTTACATTCAAGGGAGTTTTTCCTTCACAGTCACCTCAGACTTGCTCATTGGGGATAAATACAAACACATTCATATATATCTAATATTAATCATGAATTTTGTATCATATTAATCTTTATTTTAACCTTTTCTTTTAATGTTTATGTTCAGTAAAGCTGCTTTGAGATGAAGTCAGTTGTTAATAGCACTATATAAATAAACTTGAATTGAATTAATATTTGTCTGCAACAGCAGAATCAGGTCACATTAATAGCCAGAAAACATTCTCAATCCAAAAGGCTGTTGAAACTAATCATATGTAGTGCATTATCCATTCCAAGAGGGAGCTATTTGAGACTCAAAGCCTATTTGAACATGGCTCTAAACCTAAAGATCCTCCGTGTCCAATAAAGCAATGGAGGAGATCATTAGCATGTACGCTAAAAACCAATGGCTCAAGGCCTAATGGGCATACAGGAGTATGATAAGGCAAGCAGATAGCAGTATCTTATAGAGCACTCACACAACAGGAGGCTGATTACTCTCTTCCACAAAGGGCTGGAAATTTGGCTTGGGCGGCGGAGCAACGACACTATGGCCAAATCGGGACTTCGGTGGCAACTGGCAACAAGAGAGAAAATATCCCTTTTAATGTTTACATGTAGACCAAAATAATACTAGGACTGACACACACAGACAAACAGAGACACCCTGACACCAGAGACAATTGACTTTTTTCTTTTTCAGAATTAAAAAATAAATAAATCAATAGAATAAAATGTACCTTAGCATTACTCCATTTATCAGGTTTCTGTTCATTCTCCTTGGCCTTAGCAGTTGGAGGGGCTGCCCAACTTTCTTTGAGTTCCTGGGGCTCAGGGTGCTCCTTATTCTCATCAAATATCATAAGTCGACTGTTCTGACCTGGTCCGAGTGGTTGTTTAAACTGCATCCCCCGGGCAACTGGGCAAAGAAAAAAAAAATCAATAAGCCATCAATGCTGCATAGAATTTGCTTCTCATCCATCTTTTTTTATGTTTGGTTTTATGTTAGTAACTCAGTTCCTCACAGCCAATAGTTTCAGCAGCCCTGTTGATGGGAGCAACAGCTTTTTTCTTTCCTTTGGCTTTCAACTCTGCGAGTGAAGCCCTCTGAGGCTCGAGAAGCTCATCGTCGGATTCCTCCTCGACCGTTGATGTCATCATCTGCCTACACACACGTGCCTGTAAAGCCCTGAGGGGAGAAAGATTAGGATTTGCTCATGGTCTGTGAATCACGGTTAATAATGTAGATCGATTCATATAACAAATAAAAATACACAAGACTCCATACTTGTGAAATTGCTGTAGTCTGTCTAGAGGTTCAGCCCTACACTTTAAACCTTCCTGGAATATGCCGTCAGCCATCCGTGGATTTCCTCGTTTCTCATACTCTTCAGACCATGCGATGTAAAAAGATGCCTGCATTGTCCCTATTCCCTGAGCTTGCATGTACCGGTAGACATCCAGCGGATCGGTACAGCTTTCCGTCTACAGGTCAGAACAACAAAGCATAGTGTGTGTGTATATATTTAAAAAGCTGAGGTGTGGTGTTTTGTACCTGTCCTGTACACAGTACTGGTCTTGTAGAGTACTTACAAATTTGATCCAAAGGTCCACGTAACGAGGATCGTTGTGATACTTTTTTTCTTCTGTAAACTTCATAACTGCTCTTTCTAGAAGAATAGACAACCCGCTCTCTTTACCACCTTGTGGGTACGTCTGCTCTGTCCACTTTATGTACCTGCAAAAGCAAAGGCTGTCAGCTTTCCTCGGTCATGTTGCAAATGGATATTAAAAGGGGCTTTCACATGGGCAGTGTAGTCTGAATAAATTAACCAGCGCACGTGGCACTGTCATTAGTTTCTACGACGTCACGTATACCATGAATGGCATGGAAACTATGCAGGAGTTCGTTAGAATCAAGTGAATCTGAAGCCAAACCAACCTCCCCAGCGTAAACACCACCCAAGAATAATGGTGAAAACAATCTCACCTATCCCAGACATCCAGAGGGTCATCTCCATCGTACATTCGGAGCTCCAACTCGTATGCTCTAGAAATGTCCACAGGTAAAATCAAACCCTTACTGTTAAAGTTGTTACAACAACATGAGGCTTCGTGGAGTAAAAACCATGACATCTAGAACATACTAGAAAAGAAGTGCTTACTGTTTTTGTTGGTTGATAGCACTAGAGATGCCCTCTTGCTGCTGGCTGAGTGCTTGGTGCAGGGCGGAGATGGCTCGGCCACGTCTCAGCGGTTGGATGTTCTCTTTGCATAACTCCCACTCCACCTCTCCTTCTGCCATCGTTAGCTGAGAGTCGACAGACTAAAAAAGGCACATTACACTGCTTATCTCAAATCTGAGTGAGAACTAATAAAATGGCAGGAATTAGTCTCTTTAGGTCTTTGTGCAGTTTTTTTGTGATTGTTATGGCCAAAAACTCTTCTCTCATTTTTTTCCCAAATATCCATCTTTGCTGAGCTTTTCGTGCCTTTTCTTTTTGGGGGACTACATAGAACATGCAATAAGTGCATGCGGTTTCATTCTCAATTGCGAGAAAAATGGTCGGAAAGCAGACAAAAAAAAGTTTGAATAATTCACATATGATGGGCAAATATTACTCTGACAGTGTTCTGAAATACTCAAGGCCTGGACACCACTGGCTGTAGATGTTAAGAGCAGATGCTTGAAGTCCTGTAAGTTGTAAGGTGAAGCTGGATCTGACTTGTGTGTCCAGCACATACTACAGATGCTTAATTGATCAGATTAAAATCTGGCAAATTTGGAAGACACCTTGAACTCATGTTCCTCAACTCATTCCTGAATAATTGTTGTAATGTGACAGGGAGTATTAGAATGCAGAAAAAAATACTGTTACACTGAAAGGATGTACTTGGTCTACAACAATGTTCATGCAGGTAGATGTCAAAGTGACATCCACATAAATGCCAGGACACAAGGTTTCCTAGCAGAACATTGCCCAGAGCATCACTCTGCCTCCCCAGGCTTGCCTTCTGCCCAGAGTGAATCAGAGTGTCAAAAATGGAGCAGTAGAAGATGGCCCACCTTGAAACTTACAGCACTTAAAGGACCTACTGCTAACATCTCGGTGTCTCTATGGGGCTCAGAGTGTTTCAGCAGGACGAGGAGCGTACACGATATTAAGCAGGTGGTTTTAATGTTATGGCTGAATGGTTACGATCTTCTGCTTGCATGCAATTCTGTAGCATTAGTATAAACATCAGTCAGTCTCATTTACAGACAGACAGACAGACAGATAGATAGATCCATTCATATATATATGAATGAGAGAGAGGGGGTATACATGTACAGAATGTAATATATATAGATTTATATGTAAACATGTGTACAGTATGTACTATATATATATATATATATATATATATATATATATATATATATATATATACACACACACACACATAGGTATATAAACATATGTACAGTGAATAAATATAAAGGCTATAGCAGTGCATAGATGTGTGGACATTGTTGAAAAGTACAAGTAAATGGTTCTACTATATAAATAGGATAGGATTTAGACAGTAATAAACTCAAAACTAACTCAAACTCTGCCTGCTATACACATACTAATCAAGCTGAGACACCACATAAGCAGGTTAAAGTTACTGTACCTGTAATGACCCAGAAGGCTACTGGAGCTCCTGTGTTAGCTTGATGCTACCCAAAAGACTCGTCTTACTGCAAACAAAGAATAAGTCACAGTAGTTAATTTTCTTGCCCCAGTGCAATACGTTCCCTTAGTAATAAATAACCACATAACAAACATACATGTGTATTTATATTTGTATGTAATTACCGTTGTAGCTCGTCTCAACGTCTTTATCTGTCTGGGTAGATTTGAACGACTGACAGCTCGCTGATTGGATAAACTCTGTTCACGTGATTCAACCCCAAGCTTCCGGCGTGGGCTTAAAAAAATACTCATAATTACAGATTCTTTACAGATTAATATTGTATATTGTTAAATGCAGATATTTTTCAGAAATTATTCTATTTTTTCCAATGGTTTATATATCGTTGTGCACTTGCGACCTAACAACGAACATAGGTTGATGTGAAGCATTCTGGGTAATGTAGTTTATAAATGTTTTGGTTGATCAGTTTCCTGTTTTATTTTGCGTTAT
Source organism: Tachysurus fulvidraco (assembly GCF_022655615.1). NCBI lineage: Eukaryota > Metazoa > Chordata > Actinopteri > Siluriformes > Bagridae > Tachysurus > Tachysurus fulvidraco. The sequence continues at coordinate 7,534,733 of NC_062529.1, forward strand.
TGAGAAATAGCAGACTCGTCTATATTTGTGTAAATACAAAAAAAATATACTTTTTTTCCCCAAAAAGGAAATTAAAACGATAGTTTCAGACATTTTGTCTGGTAACATGTTTATTAAACTACATTTCCCGTGAGCTGACAATTCCGTTTTCGTTTCCTGTGTTTATCCTCTTTGCCAAATGGGAGTGAAGTTGAATTTGGTGTTTGTGCATCATCAATTGCTTTCACTAAACATTTAAGTTTATATGTAAATTAATTTTTCCAATATATAGTGTAATATATAATGCTATAGAAGGTGATCCAGTCGTGTTGTCTTGGATATTGCCTTGTGGTTTGACTATAACTGAAGATTCCCAGTGGAAAAGGCCAACTATGGATAAGAGATGTTATGGTTGTGCTTCAAAGTTCAGTCTCTTCAAAAAGGAGGTTTGTTTGTTTGTTTGTTTGTAGGTAGAGTAATAAAATGTTAATATAATTAATTTATATAATTTATAGTATCCTCTGTAAGGGACACATTGATGTGATATTTCTTATACTAGAAAATTCAACTCTATTCTATAATAGTATTCTATTGCATAATTCTATATATTCTATATAATAGCATTATACTCTATTCTATTAGTATTTGAAATCCTTGTTCTTGGTATCACTGCTTTACTTGATATAAGCTTTGTGGATCCTAATGGAAAATTTGGCAATCTGCAGATTTATTTGTTTAATTTTTTTTTTTTAAGTAAATATCTATCTGGCCTTAAACAAAAGCAGAAATGGACCATTTAACAACTCAAGGTTGTTTGTATAAAGTTAGAATAGCTGCACTTACATTTACAGCATTTGGCATACGCCCTTATACAGAGTGACGTACATAAGTGCTTAAATCTCTAACACTGAATACATTAATGCTGGTTCACTAGGTTACATACTTAAGATACCATGAGTTTAAAACATTTGTTCAAAGTTACAATGAAAAAGTATCAAAGGTTTTTTTTTTTGTTTTTTTTTGTTTTGTTTTTTTTTAAATGCAAAGGATAAGGAAAGAAGTGCTAGTTGAAGTGCTTCCTGAATAAGTAGGTCTTCAACCGCCGCTTGAAAATAGCCAGTGACTCGGCTGTCCGGACCTCTATGGGAAGTTCATTCCACCACCTTGGTGCCAGTACAGAGAAGAGTCTTGTAGTATACTTGCCTCTTACCCTGAGAGATGGTGGAACCAGTCGAGCAGTGCTGGTAGATCAGAGGGTGTGGGGTGCAGTGCGAGGAATGATGAGGGCTTTGAGGTAAGAGGGAGCTGGTCCATTTTTGGCTTTGTAGGCCAGCATCAGTGTTTTGAATCTGATGCGTGCAGCTACCGGAAGCCAGTGGAGGGATCGCAGCAGCGGGGTGGTATGCGAGAACTTTGGCAGGTTGAAAACAAGCCGGGCAGCTGCATTTTGGATCATTTGCAGAGGACGGATTGCGTTCATAGGTAGACCTGCCAGCAGTGCATTGCAGTAATCCAGTCTAGAAATGACAAGAGACTGAACAAGTACCTGGGCAGTCTGTGTGGACAAAAATGGCCGAATCCTTCTAATGTTGTAGAGAAGAAACCGACATGAGCGAGTCACATTTGCAACATGAGAGGAAAAGGACAGTTGATTGTCCATGGTTACCCCAAGGTTGCGAGCTGTGGCTGAAGGGGAGATCAGATCGTTGTGCAAGGATATAGCAAGATCGTGACCTGGGGATGAATCACCTGGGATGAACAGCAGTTCAGTTTTGCTAGGATTGAGCTTTAACTGATGAGCAGTCATCCATGATGAAATTTCTGCCAGACATGCTGAGATCCGGTCAGAAGCTGTGGCATCTGAGGGTGGGAAAGAGAAGATAAGTTGTGTATCATCAGCATAGCAGTGGTAAGAGAACCCATGTGATGAAATAACTTCACCAAGAGAGTGAGTATACAAGGAGAAAAGAAGAGGACCAAGTACTGAGCCCTGTGGGATGCCAGTGGAGAGTCTGCGTGAAGCAGATGTCACTCCCCTCCATGTTACTTGATATGAGCGTCCTTCCAGGTAGGAGGCAAACCATTCCCAAGCTGATCCGCAAATCCCAAGACTCTTGAGGGAGGATAAGAGAGTCTTGTGGTTGACCGTATCAAACGCTGCTGAAAGGTCAAGGAGGATAAGGACGGATGATAGTTTGGCTGATCTAGCAGTATGTAGCTTCTCAGAGACATCCAAAAGGGCTGTCTCTGTAGAGTGAGCTGCTTTAAAGCCAGACTGTTTGGGATCTGTGGTTGTTCTGTGAGAGATAGACAGACAGTTGATTATAGACAATGTGTTCAAGAATTTTTGAAAGAAATGAGAGAAGTGATACCGGTCTGTAGCTACTGATGTCTGATTAATCCAGAGCAGGCTTCTTTAGGATGGGAATAACCCTTGCTCTCTTGAAAGTAGTTGGTACCTGACCAGATGCTATGGATCTATTGACGATAGCGGAAATGAAGGGCAAGAGATCTTGTGAGATGGTCTGGAGCATAGTGGTAGGGAGTGGATCCAATGGGCAGGTGGTAGGATTGCAGGACTGGATGAGTTGTAAAATCTCTTCTGCTGCCACAGTTGAAAAATGTGACAACGAAGGTGTAGGGGAATCCATACTCTGAGATGTAAGTGCAGTCGGGGCTGAAGTGAAGGTCCGGCAGATTTCCTCAATCTTCTCCTGGTAGAAAGAAGCAAAGTCTTCTGCAGTCAGGGAGGATGAAGAAGGTGGAGCCGGGGGGTTGAGCAGAGAAGAGATGATGTTGTGGAATTTCCGAGGGTCATGTGAGGAAGCTTCAAGCTTTTCCTTGTAGAATGCAGTCTTGGCAGAAGTCACATCTGAGGAGAACTTGACAAGAAGTGTTCTGTAAAAATCAAGATCTGCATCAAATTTCTTCCACTTTCTCTCTGATGATCTTAGCTCTCTTCGATTGTTGCGCAGCACATCTGAAAGCCAAGGAGCAAAACAAGAAGTTTTCTTGGGTTTAGTGAACATAGGGCAGAGGAAGTCCATAGTTGAGGAAAGAGATGAGAGGAAAGTATCTGTGGCTGAGTCTAAGGGTAGTGAGGAAAAAGACTTAGCATCAGGAAGGGAAGAAAGAGTGCCAGAAGCTACAGATGAAGGTGAGACAGAGTGAAGGTTGCGGCGAGTAAGAGCGAGGGGGTGAGAGGTAGTTTTAGGTAAGATAGGTAGAGTGATGGTGAAGGATACCAGGTGATGATCAGAGACGTGGAGTGGGGTAGCAGTCACGTCTGTAGCTGGAGAAGGACGGGTGAAAACCAGGTCCAGGACATTGCCTCCTTTGTGTGTGGGGATGTAGCTGTTGAGTGTGAGGGAGAAAGAGTCGAGAAGAGACAGGAGGGAAGAAGAATGTAGCTTGTCAGAGGGGAGGTTGAAGTCACCAAGCACTGTCAGGGGGGAGCTATCGGAAGGGAAAGCACTAAGCAGTGAGTCCATTTCTTCCAGGAAGTCTCCTAGGGGACCAGGAGGGCGGTAGACAACAATGATAACAAGGTTGACTACATTTCATACAAATATTTTTGGATAATTACAGATTTTACAGAGGTGCCATTTATGCAGATATCTAATCAGCCAATCACATGTGGCAGCAGCAAGGTGCAGTAAATCAGATCTAGTTCAAAAGCTTCAATTAATCACACCATAGTCATGTCAAACATCTGGGGAAATGTTTTATTTATGAGTTTATAGATTCTTGTTTTTGGCTGACAGGAGTGGACCCTGATTTAGTCTTCTGCTGTTTTAGCTCGTCCATCTCAATGCTTGTTGGGTTGCGAATGCTGAGATGACTTTCTGCTGATTACAGTTGTAGAGTGATTATTTCTGACCATTTCCCTCTGACTTATCTACGTAAAGCTGTTTTGTGCATCATTCTATGTAAACTCTAGAGGTTGGTGTGTGTAGAAAATCCCAGATCACTAGTTTGTGAAATACTCAAAATAGCCTATGTGGTACCAATAACCAGGCCACAGTTAAAGTTTACACATTTTTTTAATTCTGATAAATAATGTGAGCAGTAACTGAATCTGGATGAATATAGAGGTGTTACTAATAACGTGGATGATGTGTAGATTTTGAATGATCTTGTCCATTTTTGCCATAAACCAATGAACATTCAATTTCATTACAGTTGGGCTGCAAAAACTGTGGACGCTCATTTTGTTCTGGGTGTCTGACATTTAGTGCGTTGGTGCCACGCTACGGTAACACTCAGCAAAAAGTCTGCAAGCAGTGCCATGGCGATCTCACAAGGTTTGCTTTTGAACACATTAGTGTATTATAATGTGCTCTGTGGATGAACGGAATAAACAAATGCTCTAGAATAATCTAAATGCTCTTTTGTACAATACATGCAGTGGTGGAAGACAGAACGATGCTGCAAGATGGTCACCACCTGAAAACTACAAAAAGTAAGAGCTGAGAAGCTTTTTGCATGTCAAAATCATCTGTGTGTCTTTCCGGGTTATTAGATAATGTTAACGATGTCTTGGGTTGTAGGCGGATAGCTGCCCTCGAAGCCAAACAGTCTCAATCTCATCAGCCTCTAAGACATGCTAGTAGAACAAGCAATACATCAGCTCTTCATTCAACCAAGGGTCTTCTTAAGGAGGACCAAGCGATTGCACAAAGACTTCAGAAGCTGAAAGAGGAAACAAAACCAAGTAAGAGTCGCCCACATTCGTTAACACAATATTGTACAATTCACCAGACAAACATCTTCAACTTCATTATATACAGAGTCCATTCCATCTGAGAAGGAGATAGAGGCTCGTCTTGCTGCCCTAAAAGCTCCAGATCAGCCGGTTCCTTCAGCTCGAGAGATGGAAGACCGCTTGGCTGCTTTAAAAGGAAGACCACCTCCTTCTCAAGTACCCCCATCAGTAAGTATAAGGCACACAATCAGATGATATACAAAATGATTTCTTATGGGTTATTTACATTGTTGAAGGGTTTCACTTAGAAACTATAAATATGGATTTTGACTTCAATTGATACAAACAGGTTTACAATCAAGTCTCTATCAGCAAAAAAAAAAGAATAAATTTCCTTATTACCCAATTGCACTTTTTGCCCATTTTAGTACACAATTATAGAAATGATTTGTCATCATACTATCTGATAGATAGATAGATCATCCACATGTATCTGTGTTCAGGTCTTTTCCTGAGGGGAGTATCCATGTTCAGGTTCTTTTCTGAGGAGAATATCTGTGTTCTCGTCCTTTCCTGTGCGAATTATCCGTGTTCAGGTCCTATCCTGAGGGAAATATCTATGTTCATGTCCTATCCTGAGGAGAGTATCCGTGTTCAGGTCCTTACCTTGAGGATAGTATCTGATTTCAGGTCCTTTCCTGAGGAGAGAATCCGTGTTCAGGTCCTTTCCTGGGGAGAGTATCCATGCTCAGGTCCTTTCCCGAGGAGAGAATCCGTGCTCAGGTCCTTTCCCAAGGAGATAATCCGTGCTCAGGTCCTTTCCTGAGGAGAGTATCCGTGTTCAGGTCCTTTCCTGAGGAGAGTATATGTGTTCAGGTCCTTTCCTGAGGAGAGAATCCGTGTTCAGGTCCTATCCTGACGAGAGAATCCGTGCTCAGGTCCTTTCCTGGGGAGAGTATCCATGCTCAGGTCCTTTCCCGAGGAGAGAATCCGTGCTCAGGTCCTTTCCCAAGGAGAGAATCCGTGCTCAGGTCCTTTCCTGAGGAGAGTATCCGTGTTCAGGTCTTTTCCTGAGGAGAGTATATGTGTTCAGGTCCTTTCCTGAGGAGAGAATCCGTGTTCAGGTCCTATCCTGACGAGAGAATCCGTGCTCAGGTCCTTTCCTGAGGAGACAATCCGTGTTCATGTCCTATCCTGAGGAGAGTATCCGTGTTCAGGTCCTTACCTTGAGGATAGTATCTGATTTCAGGTCCTTTCCTGAGGAGAGAATCCGTGTTCAGGTCCTTTCCTGGGGAGAGTATCCATGCCCAGGTCCTTTCCCGAGGAGAGAATCCGTGCTCAGGTCCTTTCCCAAGGAGAGAATCCGTGCTCAGGTCCTTTCCTGAGGAGAGTATCCGTGTTCAGGTCCTTTCCTGAGGAGAGTATATGTGTTCAGGTCCTTTCCTGAGGAGAGAATCCGTGTTCAGGTCCTATCCTGACGAGAGAATCCGTGCTCAGGTCCTTTCCTGGGGAGAGTATCCATGCTCAGGTCCTTTCCCGAGGAGAGAATCCGTGCTCAGGTCCTTTCCCAAGGAGAGAATCCGTGCTCAGGTCCTTTCCTGAGGAGAGTATCCGTGTTCAGGTCCTTTCCTGAGGAGAGTATATGTGTTCAGGTCCTTTCCTGAGGAGAGAATCCGTGTTCAGGTCCTATCCTGACGAGAGAATCCGTGCTCAGGTCCTTTCCTGAGGAGACAATCCGTGTTCATGTCCTATCCTGAGGAGAGTATCCGTGTTCAGGTCCTTACCTTGAGGATAGTATCTGATTTCAGGTCCTTTCCTGAGGAGAGAATCCGTGTTCAGGTCCTTTCCTGGGGAGAGTATCCATGCCCAGGTCCTTTCCCGAGGAGAGAATCCGTGCTCAGGTCCTTTCCCAAGGAGAGAATCCGTGCTCAGGTCCTTTCCTGAGGAGAGTATCCGTGTTCAGGTCCTTTCCTGAGGAGAGTATATGTGTTCAGGTCCTTTCCTGAGGAGAGAATCCGTGTTCAGGTCCTATCCTGACGAGAGAATCCGTGCTCAGGTCCTTTCCTGGGGAGAGTATCCATGCTCAGGTCCTTTCCCGAGGAGAGAATCCGTGCTCAGGTCCTTTCCCAAGGAGAGAATCCGTGCTCAGGTCCTTTCCTGAGGAGAGTATCCGTGTTCAGGTCCTTTCCTGAGGAGAGTATATGTGTTCAGGTCCTTTCCTGAGGAGAGAATCCGTGTTCAGGTCCTATCCTGACGAGAGAATCCGTGCTCAGGTCCTTTCCTGAGGAGACAATCCGTGTTCAGGTCCTTTCCTGAGGAGAGAATCCCTGTTCAGGTCCTTTCCTGAGGAGAGAATCCATGTTCACCCAGATGAGGATGGGTTCCCTTTTTAATCTTAAGGTTACTTCCTCATGTCATCTCAGGCAGTTTTTCCTCACCATTTTTGCATTTGCTTGCTCGTTAGGAATGGATTTATAAATGTATAATATATCTTTGAAGTAGTTATATTTTGCTTTGTGACCACGTCTATTAATCAAAGCACTATACAAATAGTCTCTGTACATTATTCCAGTGTCTACCAAAAAAAGGTTTTTCAGTCATGGTTTACTCCATCAGTAAACACACAACTCTCCATACTTACAAGGAATCAAAATAATACATATGATTTGCTGCTTCTTGCTGCTCAGGAGACTTAAAAACCGGCAGGAATTATGTGGAGAATTATTATTTCTCACGGATGTGAAATCACAAGACAAGCTGTATTTTAATATAGTGCTGTCACATGCTGTGTTTATTCAGTCATGGTTGTTGACAGCGTAAATATGCACATCAGATTGTTAACCCCAGGTTTAGGTTTGGATAATTGAACCTACAGTTTATAGCAACAGCCACTACACATCCACAGGATTTAAACCTGGCGTTAAGTCAATTTCATTTATAATAAGAAAGTTTATTGAAGGGAAAGAAACAAAAGGAACAAAATAATCTTTTGGTATATTGTATTAAAAGATGGTTGCATTGCTGTACATTTCTTGTGGACTAATTCAAGCACATGATACAGGTGGACATTCATCAGAGTGTAAGTTTATTAGCATAGCTATTTCAAATTTTCAGATACTGCTGTAAGTGGTTTTTACACAGGACATGTTTGTTATGAACCGAATCCGAGCACGATTGTTTCTGGGCCCTTCGTAGCATTGATTCTGTTTTTTGTTTTTTGTTTGTTTGTTTGTTTTTATTATTAAACAAATCCCAGGGGCATTTGTGTTTTTACATCACAATGTAATATGCTGCTGTAGGTGTTAGTTGAAAAAACTAATGATGTCACAGGTTATTTCACTTCCTGTTCAAGCACAGATTCCAGTACAAGTTCATATTAATAGGAATCGCAGCACAGTTCCAGTGCAACCCAAACTCAAACCACCTCCATGAATGTAGTCTCAATTTCAGTACAATCAATATCGCTTTACTGTATTCAGGTTCATCAGCCGCCTGATAGCAGGACTCAAACTGAACAGGCCAATGATTTGATCACGCAGATGACAGAGGAAGTTGCCATTGACAGCCGACAGTGCCCAGATGGTATTTATTACAGTCTTGTTTTGATCAGCATGTAAATCATCTGTCCTGTTTATTATTTTTTTTGCATATAGTTTTAAACTTACAAATATCTTGCCCATTCTGTTATATATATATATATTATTTATATAATAGCTGATCATTCAGAGCATCCAGTCATACCCTTAAACGATCTCAACAAGCAAGCAAGTGATGAGAATTTGGATGACAAGCAGCTGTCATTCAAGCAGATAGAGGAGGAAAAGAGCCGCTTGCTTGCCGAGGCCATGGAGGAGCTGAAACGAGAAGAAATCTGTCAGAGCCAGCTTGTTTATGTGGCCAAGAGACTGGCAGTGCTGCAAGGGCGAGATCCAGACAAAGGTAGTTATGTTTTTCCTTCATGTTGACAAAGGCTTTATGTTGCATAAGGTGTAGTGCGAAAGCTTTTGTTTATGAACAAATTTTGAACTGTGAAAGTTGGGAATCTAGTAGTAATTCATTCCTAACACATTCCTTCAACAGATCTCAGATCCACAAATACATTAAAAGCACAAGCCAATGGAAATTCATTACCAGTACTGTAATGATATATTTTCTATAGACTTTTCTTTCATTTATTTATTTATTTTGGTAGATCTTATAAAAGGCCGCATTACTTTTATACCAATGTTAAGTGGATCAGAACAAAAATATCAGTTTAGATCGATATCACATCAGTAAATCGTGTAAATGTGTTCATATAACTGTGTTTATAAAAAAAAAGGCAGATTCTAAATGCAGAAAGAGATTTAACAGACAGAATATCTCCTAGAAAGCAGATTATGTTGAAGGATTATGGCATAGTGATGTAGCTCAAAACTGATGTAACTGGAGCAGTAGTGCAGCAGGTTGTTAACATCACAGCTCTGAGCCTCAGTCAAGACTATGAGGAGTTTCTGTGCATATTACTTATGTTCAAGTGGATTTCATCCAAGTTCTCCGGAACGCCTTTCAGATAGTATAATTCTTATTGTAGCTATAGTTTCAATTACAATTCAATTACAAATGTACATTTCATTCACTGGTTCTGGAGTTTGAGTGTTTTTAAAGTTGTATGACCGTGTTTGTGTGGTTCAGTCACTATGGCAGACTTCCAGATGCCGGACAGTGATGACGAGACTGAGGAGGAAGCAATTGCCAGGATCCTAAAAAGGGTGCGTATATAACATTTACATGTAGAGTAGTAATAACAATATAAATATCTAAAAAATATTGTCCAAGTCTGTTTTACATGTTATTGTTCCTGTTTATTGTGTGTTGTCATTATTAAATGCCTATACTGAAGATGACTAGGGATGCACAATATAACTAAATTATATCATGATACTTGGAGACGTTTCTCCAGGTCATAATATGTATTTTAACCAGCAGAACTTTTTAAATGTTGTCCACATACAGATAACGGCCATCATGTTGCAACCGTGGTCATATTGCCTGGTCCTAAAGTAGACTTGTTCTTGTGTTTATAATGTTTCCATTATTTTCTATTACTGTTAATCAAACACAACTACTGTGAATGTTTTTGGCTCCTAGCTGTCCGAGGAGACTGCTTTAGATGAGGCCAGTGGTTATAATATCCCTCTAGAACACAGTGGCCCAGGAAATAAAGAAAAACCTAATTCCAGTAAGAAGCAGGTAACAAAATTCTTACACCCTTTCTAGTGTCTATCTCACAGCAAATCAATGGGCATGTGCACATTTTTCTTCATACAGCATGCATTTCCTGCTAAGTACGTCCCATCGGGGTAGCAGATGATTGCAAAGCTGTATATTGCTTACCACATTTATATCTGATTTTCAGTATCCCTGCTTCCACTTACCTAAAAATGACTTTTTTTTTTGTGTTGAAGGGTTGTAGAATTCCACACACAAGCAAACATAAGTAGTTTCAGCTTTAGATTGGGTGTAATTCACCTTTTAGACATAGGGGGTGCTTCGACTTTAACTAGCACACTTCATTAACACTTGCCTGAAATGTATTTTCTACATTCTTACGATGTATTATATTCAATTTCAGGCATCTAAAACAAAGCCTGCTGCTGTTTCTGTGAACGTGGGTACCACATGTGATGAGGATGATGATGATGATGATGACGAAGAAGCTGAGCTGCCCTGGTGCTGTATCTGTAATCAGGACGCCACCATTCGTTGCCACACATGTGACCAGGACTTGTATTGCAACCGCTGTTTTAGGTAAACTAAACAAATAAATAAATTAAACAATATTCCATTATCTGGTTTCGTTTAGTGAAAACTTGCCTCATTTCCTGTATTTGCAAAGGAGGAGACTTTTACCTCATTTCCTATAGTTATGAATGCCAGTACCTCATTTGCTTGTTGTGAATGTGAAGACACCTCATGTCCTCATGTCCTAAATTTGTAAATGAGAATACTTTACCTCATTTTCTATAGCTGTGAATAAGAATCTAATTTCCTACATTTACCTCATTCCTTATAGTTCTGACTGTGAATAAGAATACCTCATTTCCTATCATTGTAAATAATAGTACCTCATTTTCCATAGGTATGAATGTGAATACTTTACTTCATTTCCTATTATTCTAAATAATAATACCTCATTTCCCATTGTTATGAATGTGAATAAGAATACCTCATTTCTTAAAGTTCTGAATGTGAATGCTTTACCTTCATTTCCTATAACTGTGAATTAGAATACCTCATTTCCTATAGTTATGAATGTGAGGCATTCATACTCAGTCATGTACTGTATTTTATCCTGTGCATGCTGTGAGAAAAATAAAATATTAAAAAAGTTAAATATAATGGATGTGGCAATATTTATCTATCTGGCCTTAAGCAAAAGCAGAAATGGACCATTTAGCAATTCAAGGTTATTTGTAGAAAGTTAGAATAGCTGCATTATAGAGAGCATCTTCTGATCAAATATTCCTTTAAGTGGAATTTTTACCTGTAATTTTTCTGTAGCCATTTATGCCTCTGCTAGTAGGTTTTCTGTCTGTTTATCCATCTGCGTGTCTGTCCAAGATTCGTGTTGGCACAATATCTCAAGAACGAATGGTTTGTTATTGTAGCATTTATATGAAATCCTCGCTGAAATCCTCGTTCTTGGTATCACTGCTTTGCTTGATATAAGTTTTGTGGATCCTATGGATGTTATGGCATTCTGCAGATTCATTTCATTGCATGCAAATAGACATTACTTGTAAGATTGCACTTTGGGCATCACCCTTAATGTGCGATTCAACCCTGAATGAATTAAGACTAAGGACTACAACTAATTAATAATGTTCTTTTTGGGCAGAACCAACATATCAAATATAATTTTTCTTAATAATTATTTGCATCTACTCTTAAATAATATTAACTGATAAGCCTCTTCTCTTGATTATAGTCTAATTCTATTTCTACTTTTCACCCTACAGAGAAGGCCATGATGAATATGATCGAAAAGCACACCACACATCCAGTTACACAGCCCCTAAGAAAAACAAGAAGACCAGATCTTCAAAATGCAGTTAACGTGTGTCACTAGCAACCTGAACGTGTCCGAACAGATCAAGTAAATATTGTTCATCATTAACAAATGCACACATGGTTGTTGATAACAGCCTAGGTATTTTGAAATGCACTTTAACTGTAAAACATTAAATGTTTTCTGAGATTTAATATAGTTTTCATCAAGCTTTAATCTCTGTTATGGTTTTAATTAAAATAAAGTGGCTCCTCGTAATGTTTATTATTCCTTTATTCATTCATATTCAGCAACCGCGTTCTCCTGCTCAGTGACACAATGGGATCGCTTTTCCAGGAAGCACTGATTCAAGCACAAGGCCATCCGTTGCACATTAACATAGACAATCCACTTACTAGAATCTTTCACATGTATCATAAGCTCAGGATCGAACCAGGGACCCTGGAGCTATGAGGCAGCAACAGTTCAATTCAATTCAATTTAAGTTTATTTGTATAGCGCTTTTTACAATAGACATTGTCTCAAAGCAGCTTTACAGAACATAAACATAGATCAGATGGTAAACATAATTAATGATAAAGGAAATAATGAATAATAAAAGAAATAAGAATTTACAGAATAAAAATTCTAGGTTATTATTAGATTTATATAGTTCACAATGTGTATGTATTTATTCCCCTATGAGCAAGTCTGAGGTGACTCAGGCAGCAGTGGCAAGGAAAAACTCCCTTAAATTGGTAAAGGAAGAAACCTTGAGAGGAACCGGACTCAAGGGGAACCCATCCTCATATGGGTGACACTGGGGGTGTGATTGTAATATACAGTCATTTAAATGTTGTATTGGTGTAAGGATCATGGACTTCGGATCTCCTTAGTATCACAGAGTCTAACTGGAGATGTCTCAAGATTCTTAGAGTCAGCCTCGGCTCAGTGGACGTCCAAAGGCTTCGTCCCACAGAGGACGTTGGGAGCTGGTACAATGTCTGGATGCCTGGTCAACAGTCCACTCTGCACCACCACTCTGCACCATCATGCTGCCACAGTAATGTTTAAATATACACTTACATGTAGGTTTTTGGGTTAAAGACTTTTTCATACCAGATAACTCAAAATAATTTTATTTTTATAAAATGAATGTAATGGAAAACAAACAAAAAAAATCCTCTTTCACAAAAAAGGTGTTAAAATAAATGCAGGAAGCTATATATATATATATATATATATATATATATATATATATATATATATATATATATATATATATATATATATATATATCTGTAGTCTAAATAAATCATGGATCAACGTGTTTAAATTAAGGGAAGGATTTCCATTGAAGTGAAATACTGTATAGAAGTTCAACAGTAAATAATGGCAGCTGGACATTGTAGATGTAGGTGTAGAAGGTCATGTCTCATGTTCTGCCCTGTGTCAGTCAATAAAGGACTATGACACTTGTTTGAAGGATTAAATTCAGGCTCAGATGTTAGTCTTTCATGTTAGCAATGCCAAAGTTACTGAGTTTCAGCCGTGTCTGGCTCCTGGCCTGTGTGGTGCTTGCGGTTATGTTTAACAGAGACATGAGTCACTAAGGTACACTTTCTCTCTCTCTCTCTCTCTCTCTCTCTCTCTCTCTCTCTCTCTCACTCTCATTCAATAATTCTACAATCTGATTCTGAATTGTTATCCAACATCGTGTCGTATTGTTCTTATACTTTTTTTGGGCGCTTACATTGTACTGTGATTGTACTGGCAGGAATTTAAGTGAATTTATAGTGAGCTGTTATGAGTAGAATGGCCATTACAGATGCAGCACAAATGCAAGAGGGGGAGATGAGTGCATTAGCAGGCATTACAGACTAGCTCTTGGGACATCTAATCATCGGCTGGTCCATCATAGAGAGGAAGAATGAATGTGAAAGGGGGAGATGAGTGGTGAGAAAGTGCCTTAGCATTAGCAAGCACTCCAGCATTATGAGGCTTAACTATAGAGAGTGATCCATTAGGACACTAATCATCCACTTTTTAAGTTTAATTTATTTATTTATTTGTTTGGTTGTTTATTTATTTTTTGCTAAAAGAGGACAATAGAGCTCATTGCCTCACTGTCTGAGAAATCATTTCAAGCCTAAAAATGCTTGTTTAAAAAGCTCCATTCATGTAAGAGTGCCTGTTACATGTCTCATACAGCTCTCTTTTATGGAACATGTATAAGAAAATATTGTACTATAATCAGTACTTACTGTATTTAAGTATTGTATTCGATACGGTATCGGACTGGCAGCCAGTGTAAAGAACGTAAGATTGGTGTAATATGGTCTCGTTTGCGGCTTACCTGTGAGTAGTAGGGCTGCCGCATTTTGGTCCATTTGAAGATGAGATGGAAGAGAGAGGTAACCCAGAGTACAAAGAGTACAATTCATCTATCAATGTAGCACAGACTTCAAGGAGCTTTTCTCTTCTGAGTCCTTGACTTATGACAATTCAAATGTACCCATTGGCTTAATTTCTGCCATGTTGGATTTTCATCATTTTTAATTAAAAATAATAATAATAAACTTTCTGAGCTAGGCCTAGGTAGGAGTGATGCCTAATTTGGTATACTTTATTAAGAGGGAGAATATTTTTTGAAAAATATACTTTTGCAAATTAGTCCTAGACTGTTAATCCTATTACTATTAAATTTATTATGAAGTGAGTCGTATCTCTGGATTGCTTTGTTGGAATCTTTGCCAGATTTGGTACACTTTGTTGCTATTACTAATATTGGGTATTCACCAAGTTTCATAAGATTTGGCCACAAGGTGGCACTATACCTTAAAAAAAATTCTCATTATTCTGCCAGCAAAGCTAAATTTCTATGCTTCACCAGAGTTAATGATCCTCTCTTGGAACTTACAAAATCCACAGATCGGCCATTTTGTACATCATTTTTTGTTTCATTCACCTTTTTATTTTGCCAAAATCATATTTATACATTTCCTCCTGAAGTTATGGCATGATGAGATTTTGTGTTTTAGTTCTCTGTAATGCTTTTGTTCCCTGGCATACATGTCAGTGCACATGCTCACCTTGAGGCCTGTGGTTGTCTACCTCATGGTCCCGAGGAGCTTGTCCACTTCATTGCTGCTTGCAGCTATATTTCAGGTTGTATTTCTATCATTGCAATTTTACTTGATTACATCTTTTACTCTTTACATTTCATTAATACCTTCAGAGTGTTTGTTACGAATCTCAAAGGTCTCTTTTTTCATCCATCAAATAATTGTATGCTAGATTTCAGATGACTCCTGACCATTGCACCAACATTATTCTCTAAATTGTTGCAAGGACAAAATTTATATTTTTTGGCATCTTTATGAAGAGCAACTTACATTTACTGTATCCTGCCGAGCAACTGAGGGTTAAGGGCCCAGGACCGGCAGCTTGGTGGACTTGGGATTTGAACTCACGACCTTCTTATTAGCAGTCCAGTGCCTTAACCTCTGAGCTACCACACAAATTAGAGACCAAATTAAAGATGCCAATCGACCTACAGTGCATCTCTTTGGCCTGGGAGAGCATACTGTACTACCCAGAAAACATGAAAACGATATGCACAAAAGATAGAGAAATCAAAATCCACAAATCGACCACCATGCCTCCTAATTCTACAACATTCTGATTATAATGAAGGTAAAAGCATTGCCTTTAAGAGAAATGTTTTGTGCATAGTGCACATAGTAAGCATGGGGCATTTGGTGTGATGAAAATGTGTACCTCATGAAAGAAAATTCTATCTCTAATATATCTAGAAATTTCTTCTGTGCAAATTGATGATTATTAAAACATCAGTTCTTCAACATTTCCAAACAGACATGCAATAATTCCACAAAACATATCTTTGTCCATATAGTACTTTTACAAAATGATGAGTACTTCCTTGTCTGCCTTTTTGTCATTAAACACAAGTTGGAATTGAAATGTTGCATTTCATCACGTTTTTTTTTTGTTTTTTTTTTTTAAACTGAGCTGAAGAAAGAAGTATGGTGTTTTGTTGTTATATACATTTGCAAGAAAATCATTGAATATATTGAGAAATGGAGCACAGAGGTTGTAGCGACTACTGCATTTTTATGACTGCTATTATAAATGATTATACAGTGCCTTGCAAAAGTATTCATACCCACTGAACTTTTTCACATTTTGACACGTTACAACCACAAACAAAAATGTATTTTATTAGGATTTATGTGATAGACCAACACAAAGTGGCACATAATTGTGAAGTGGAAGGAATATGATAAATGGTGACCAATGGCTATGGTGTTCTATGGTGGATGGCTAGTAATATCTGAAAAGTGTGGCGTGCATTTGTATTCAGCCCCACTGAGACATTACTTTGTAGAACCACCTTTTGCTGCAATTACAGCTGCAAGTCTTTTGGGGTATGTCTCTACCAGCTTTGCACAAGCTCAGTGAGATTGGATGGCAAACATCTGTGAACAACGATTTCTCGCCACAGAATCTCAGTTGGATTTAGGTCTGGACTTTGACTGGGCCATTCTAACACATGAATATGCTTTGATCTAAACCACTGCATTGTAGCTCTGGCTGTATATTTAGGGTCATTGTCTTGCTGGAAGGTGAACCTCGGCCCCAGTCTCAAGTCTTTTGCAGACTCTAACAGGTTTTCATCTAAGATTGCCCTGTATTTGGTTCCATCCATCTTCCCATCAACTCTGACCAGCTTCCCCCTCTCTGCTGAAGAAACAACATGATGCTGCCACCAATAAAAATGTACAATAAATTCTATGGTAGATGGCTAGATGTGATTATTAAACGAGAGGGATAAAATCTAATTCTAATAGCTTGGCAATGAAGCCATTACAATTAATCAGTGCATTATATCATCAGGCCTTGACAATGGCACTACTGTATAAACATGATATGGAACAAATTAGTACACAACCACACTTAAAGGCAAATAGTTATTTTAGTTTCTTGGTTTGTCCTGTGTTTCCTTTGGCAATTTTATGCAGTGTGATCATCTGACAGTGGAACACTTTAAATACTGAATGTATCTACAGCCGTGCTTCTTCATATATGTCAGGGATTTTTTTTTTTTTTTAACGTCCACTTATGGTGCATTTGCATTTGGCCTAACATTTGGGTAACCTCATATTGATGCATTAGTTTTTCTTTGAAAGAAAGGTTAGCTTAGCCTTGCTAGCCCTTTAATACCAGCAACCCCATATATAACTATAGCATCCGAAATGTCTTATTTCACTCTGAGAACTTATGAATGTACAAACAATAATGAGCTGTATTTAAAGACACAAGGAGACAGGAAAGAAGATATTTCTAGAAATCTAGTTTGTAAACAGAGGCTTTACCTGTTATGCCCTGAAATTGCTCATACAAAAGCAACCAGTGTGTCAGGCAGGAACAAGACACATACACACGCAGACAAATGTCTTCAGACAGTCACACACTGACCACAGTGAATCGTCTTGACGTCTGTGTTGATGCTGTCATTCTGTGACATTCTAAACACAATTATCTTTTCATGAGCTTACAATAGTATGTTTCATTCATGGCATAATGACTGCTTTTCACGTGTTCATGGGAAACTGGCTATGAAGTTACAAAAGCAATATATATGTAGGAATGTGTTCTGTTTACCTTTAAAAGCTAAATGAAATCTCAATCTAACAAATATCTTGTGAGGAATATTACACCTACAAAAATAAAAAAATTTTTATGTAAGATTAGTGATTTTTCAAGATTAAGGTGATTAACATTTGAATGTTTCCCAACCATCTTCATGAAGCTCTGCCCTCAGGATCTATGCTGGACCGTAAAATGACTGACAGGACCACAACACAAACATGCGTTCTGAAGCAAATTTCAGTTTTCCAAACCAATTTTCTAAGTGAATTGATATACCGCTGTCAAGGCCATAACCTCATGCCACAATGACAACCACAACAGATTTCAATATGTACTCAATCTACCCCAAAACATTCATAAACCAGGTGGGTGGAAAAAGTACACCGATCCTACTTCCACAATCATTAATATATTTATATAATTATAAGCCATGTGTTACAAATGTAATACACAAGATTAACAAGTAAGTCATAAAGAAGTGTGACTACCGCTATAAAAATCAAATGTATGGCTTGTTTGGTGTTCTGGATCACACAGTTGTGTGTCTACATCATGACAAGAATAAAAGACATCAGTTACGAACTCAGAGAAGCAACCGTTGCTGCTTAGCCATTTGGGAAGGGTTATAAGGCCATTTCCAAACTATATAAAATTCACCTTTCTACAGTGAGAAGGATAGTTTATTAATGGATAGCTTTCAAGACAGTTGCTAATCTGTAGAGTGTGGCCCAGCAAATACAGTCCAAGGTCAGACTGTTTATAATATATAAAAAATCCATCATGTGACCTACAGCACTCTGTAAGCACATTAAATGTTTATGGTCACGACAGCAGAAACAAATATACACTGAAATAGTACAGCTTTTATGGGAGTCCTGATGGGTTGAAGCTCCTTTTCAACAAATATAATATAGCAGCATGACTTGGGTTTGTAAAACTGCTCTAAAATTGCTATTCTCTAAATTTTACCTAATTATAGTCTATAGGTTTTTTTTTGCTCTTGGTATTTCTTGGTGGTTGAAGTTGGTGAAAAACTGAAATTGAAGTAGGGTGTACTTTGTTATCCATTGCTGCATCATCCAGGGATTTTCTTGTACAAGTTTTGTACAATTGAACCTTTGACTCACTTTCTATCCACGTTGATGCAAAATGTTTGGTTGGATGTTTTAAATGAACAACTAGCTTACTTTATATAAATAAAACTTCATCATTGCCGCCTTGGTTTAGTGTTGCATGAATGATTCATTTCCTTCAACTGTGGCATTTAACTGTTAATTAGTAAACCAAGAGGAAAACATTTCACAAGGTAGTTAAAGAGTACCAACAGTCTACATTTGAAAAGGGGTCTTCTTTATGATCACATACATTGCTTTCCAGAACAATAAACGTATAAATAGGCAACCAAAAATGTACAAGTCACAAAAAAATGGAGTAATAGAGAGTACACTTAGATCTATGATGCAATGCAATCCTATGTCTGCTAGAAGAAATGTCAGAAATGTACATACAGGATAATATATATTTTAAAAATGATATTTATGGACAGTTCCCATGTTGACCGACTTGTCAAAGAAAATGTGGTGTTTTTACATAATTCCATTGTCAGATATCGAACTCTATACAAGTGAATATGGATTTTTTTTTTCACATTATCTTGCTTGTGGATTTTGACCTTGGACTATTTCTTGAGAGGCCCTGACATCTTGCGCAGCCCCTTCATCCGATAAAGTAACCCGTTGATAAAATCCTGTGAGGACGAAGAAACATACAGTAATGATTTCTCACGTTCCCTTCATAGCTTCCCTTCAAAACAGTAAAAGATGAAGATATGCACTGTACCTCTTTTGGCTTTCCACATTCTTGCAAAAGCTCCTGGTGAGGAAGAAAATAGAAAATTATTCAAACATCATTAAGTTGTACAACCAGTTTAGCCCAGTTAATGAGCCATTAGCTCAGTTTACAAAAGAAGATTTTATCATTTCCTTCCTATATGGCTATATAACGTATAACTGTGCTGCATTTTTGGGTGTGATTTCTGCTGTTGATTTAAAATAACATAATGATTTTAATCTTGGGGGGGCACGGCGGCTTAGTGGGTAGCACGTTCGCCTCACACCTCCAGGGTCGGGGTTCGATTCCCGCCTCTGCCTCGTGTGTGCGGAGTTTGCATTTTCTCCCCGTGCCTCGGGGGTTTCCTCCGGGTACTCCGGTTTCCTCCCCCGGTCCAAAGACATGCATGGTAGGTTGATTGGCATCTCTGGAAAATTGTCCGTAGTCCATAGTGTGTGATTGCGTGAGTGAAAGAGAGTGTGTGTGCCCTGCGATGGGTTGGCACTCCGTCCAGGGTGTATCCTGCCTTGATGCCCGATGACGCCTGGGATAGGCACAGGCTCCCCGTGACCCGAGAAGTTCGGATAAGCGGTAGAAAATGAGATGAGATGAGATTTTAATCTTATTATAAAAACTAGTGTTTCTGAACTCATTAGTCCCTTTAATGCTAAATGAATTTCCATAAAAAGACGATTATCCACTATGCACAATGAAAATCATCTGAATAACTTTTGGTTGTGCAGAAACATTTCAACAGTCGCAGAGTGTCATATGATGCAGTATTTGCAATAAACACAGTTGTCACACAGCCATCTTTCCCTGGTGTATTCTCGTCTAGTTCTCAGCAGGTCAAAAGTGGTTCTGAATTACAAGGAAACATGGCAGTTATCCAGGGATCATGAAGCCACCGTTTATATACTGTACCTAACTAGTGTTCTATTTCACGTATTCACATGAATAACCTAGTCCAGAAATGTCTGACTATATAAAAATCACCTTAGGACTATCTAGAAAGGTGATCAGAGATGACTACATTACTCATAAACATGGTGACACCCAGCTGGAAGAAGTATTGACTTCTATTTCTGGAGTAGCACACCTTTAATTGGAGGAGCTATTCATCATAGTAGAATGTTACGGTGTTTAGACAAACTCAAAATTTCCTCCAAGACAGATGAATCCGACGGTTGATCATTGGTCTTGGATGGCTGTTGTCTGGTATACCAAAAAGAGCAAGAAAAACTTTGTAGGTTTTCTTCCTAAAACTATGATTGTTTTTTGTAATCTCGCATTGTCATGTGTCAGTGATGGCAGTTGCCACAGAGTGGATAAAAAACAGACCAAAGTGCAAAATGACATAAAACATCAACAGGAAAAAAACTTGGGAAACCTGGTACACAACATGGTAAAAAACTAGAACACAAACACTGAAGACACAAAAACGAAACATACAGTAGACGAAGCAGCAATGAGGACAACGCAAAGCCACATGCAACATGGAGGGAATAAATAGGCAGGGTAATTAGGGTCAGGTGAGAATGAGCATGAACACCTCCTAATGTCCAAGCGTGACCCTGACAGTCTTGTATGTTTTTTATACTATGTGTGTTATACTACACTACACTGTCTTACTATACTAGGATGTCATACTATTCTATATTCGTACTATACTACCTCGCAAACAAAGTTTATAAGACTGACAGTACTCTTTCTCCATTACCTGGTGAACCAGAACCAGGATTTATTTATTAATAGAGACTTCTGGATGTCACTCCGTATAAAGGTGTCTGCCAAATGGAAATGATTCAGAAACTGACGCTCTTCTGTCCAGGGATTCTTTGGCAACAGGACCAAAGTGTAACCCAAGTACACAAGGTAGATTACCTAAAGTTTATTTGCATATGTATGGAAGAGCAATTAGTGCTAACCACACCTGATGCGATGCATAAACCTGGTTGTGGAAAGTCACTCTAAATTTCCATTTCCATTTCTGAAATTCAGTAGATGCCCTTCAGAGCAACGTACAGAGCAAAGTACAGAGCAAAGTCCTTTCAATCTTAATCAATGAATACATTATTTACATTTACATTTACATTTACAGCATTTGGCAGACGCCCTTATCCAGAGCGACATACATTATGTTGCTGGTACACTAGTCCATGGACTGAGAATACCATCAGTCTAAAACTTTGTTGGAAGGCAATATAGCAAGAAAGGCACACAGACAACACAATTTTTATTTGAGCTTCACAGAGTGGTATTTAGACATTGTTTAAATTCAGCCAGTGACTCAATTGTTTGGATATCTATGGGATGATCGTTTTACCACCGAGGTGACACAACAGAGAAGTGTCTCTGTGTTGCATGACTGTCTTGGCTCTTGAATCAAAGAGTTCTTCTGAACCATGTCTGCTGCCAAGTTGTTACCTGTTTTCTTGGGTTCTTTTTATGTTTAAGAGATAACATTGGTCATAGATATTTGCAAAATTTGAGCTGTCTGAGCAACAGGGCTTAAATCAGATTCATTCATTCATTCATTTTCTACCGCTTATCCGAACTTCTTGGGTCACGGGGAGCCTGTGCCTATCTCAGGCATCATCGGGCATCAAGGCAGGATACACCCCGGAACGGAGTGCCAACCCATCACAAGGCACACACACACTCTCATTCACTCACACACTCACACACTACGGACAATTTTCCAGAGATGCCAATCAACCTACCATGCATGTCTTTGGACCAGGGGAGGAAACCGGAGTACCCGGAGGAAACCCCCGAGGCACGGGGAGAACATGCAAACTCCACACACACAAGGCGGAGGCGGGAATCGAACCCCCAACCCTGGAGGTGTGAGGCGAACGTGTTAACCACTAAGCCACCGACCCCCCCTTAAATCAGATTCAATTCTGAATTTAAATCTGCCAACTGATTTATGATGGAAAAGACAGAAATAGCAGCTCAGTGGGTAAGATATTATACTACTACTGAAAGGTTGTAAGTTCAAATCCCAGTATCACTAAGCTACCAATACTGTGTCTTGAGCAGGCTCTTAACTCTAATATAATTGCTCAATTATGTTCAAAAAATAGAGATAAAATGTAGGTTGTTTTGTTTGGCTATAATTATGTGATGGCAGAACATACAGTACATTACACAAAGAACAAAGTTGAATATCCAGTTGATATCCAGGTGATTCACCCTGTCCTTGGTTGCTAGGAGGGATTAAATAGATCTTTAAGTTTTTTCAATATGTACCTAGATAAGGATGTCATCTTTTCTGCCGGTGTGGGTACAAGTTTTCATCCCAACCCAGCAGAAGCCACACCTGAGTCTACTGAAAGCCAAGATCATCTTATTAATCAGGTGGAATCAGGTATGGCTCCTGCTTGATTGGAATGAAAACCTGCACCTTCACTGGCTCTTAGTGGATGCCCTGCATAAATAAATCTTGAATGCTTGCAAACAACACCATATTCATTTTCATTTCAATACTGAAACAGTGTGCCTACAGTGTCAGTTTAGTCTAGTGTTAGTTTTGGTGTTTTAAAATAACGACTATGAATTCATTGCTGAAAAATGTATTTGCATTGCTACATACAGTACACAGAACAAGAGATAAATTGGTATAATAATAATAATAATAATAATAATAATAATAATTATTATTATTATTATTATTATTATTATTATTATTATTATTATTATTATTATTATTATTAAATCATCTGCTTTAACTTGGAAACTTAAAAAACCTATAGCTCAATAAATATAAGAGATTTGTCACACAGATATATATTATACATATGTGTATGAATAATTACATATTTACACTAATGTTTTGTAGTCACTTGAAACCCAGATATCTTACCAGAAGCTTCTTTGGTATTTCTCTGCTTATTTTTTAGTTTCTTTTTAATGTTATTTTGTTTTAGTAGAGTAAAATTATTAGGGTAAAATTAATCATGGTGGGATCCTGGCCAGGGTACTGATTTAGTCTGATTGCACATTTAGTCCCAATCAGCTACTTCATCAGTATGTTTGGATGCTTTTCAGACTGGAAGTAAAAGATTATCCATTGATATGGTATGAGCGTTTGAGCATGCTTTATGACACCAAAGTATTTATTCTGCTACTGTATATTACAGTCATATTTTTAGTAGGTCTTTCCTCTTATTCTCCTTTGAGACCCTACAGTTCATATGATGACATCATATTTTCACCCTGCTATACATGCATACAGGGAAGCTGTACACCCTCTAGTGATTATTTCTCTTTTTACTCATTTACCTACAAAAAAAATCAAGCAAACATGGGATGACTGATAAAGTCATGAAAGTATTCACCCCCTCTCTTTTAACAAATTAAATTGGGACTAGTGTTTTTAAATCCACATATGACCAATTATATGGTTAGACAATAAATATCTTTTACTTCGGGAGGTTTCAGAAGATACATTCGGTCCTGTCGTCATGAGGTCCAATTGACTGTCCTTAAAGCTTCAAAGTGTAGGAGGGAAAAAATGTAGAAGGTGAAGCATTGAACCTTCCTATGAGCACTGTGAAATCCATTATTACAAAGTGGAAGAAATATGGCACAATCCAGACACTGACAATCAGTCCATCCTTTCTGGAAAAAAACTGAGCAAGAAGTACCTTTACCTTTACGCTTACAAGGTTTTTTCTTACTAAGCCCTGCAGTTAAGGAACAGCCGTCCAATCGGTGTTCAGGACTGAAAACATATTTGTTTAGTCAAGCCTTTTGTGATAAATTGCACTGGATTATTTAGTGTAAACGGGAATTATTATTATTACTTTGTAGAAGCCAACATTCTGTTATGCTACTGGAGTTATTTTTCTTAGCCACCTTTTTTTATTGCTACTCCTCCTAGAGCTTTCGAGAGCCACATGCGCCAAATTCGGATATGCTGGTCTGAAGATTTATGCTATTAATTTTCTAAGTAATCCGAGAACCGGTATTTCCGATACCGGGTCTCAAACTTTTTCCCCATAAAACTCCCATTATAAATTTTGGAGGTTTATAACTTGACAAGCTTTCGAACTATCTACACCAAACTCGGCCAGCTCCTTTAGGGTGATACTCTGAACAAACTTTTAAATTGGTGTACCGTCTGGCCTTCCGGTTGTGCCGCAGCCCCGCCCCCAATATATGCAAAATCCAAAAACCTTTTACAACATTGACATGTCATATATCAAAACATTTAGAACAATGAGGGGAACTTCCTTACAGGTATTCTGGTGAATCGATAATTAGCACAACATGGACATGTGACATACTGTATCAAAACACTCAGCCCAATGTGGGGAACTTCCTCAAGAGTATTCGGATGACATCACATGCTTGTCTCCACTTGCCTCCAAATGTTTTTGCACCCTAGCTTTCTGTCCACTTGCCTCCAAATGTAACACTGATCCTTATGTCCACTCGCCTCCAAGAAACACCGGCCTTTGCAAATACTTGCTTTGTCAAAGCCAACATCAAAGTTTGTTGCGACGAACTTTACAAATCTAGTTGCAAATTGATGTCACCCAGATGAGGATGGGTTCCCTTTTGAGTATGGTTCCTCTCAAGGTTTCTTCCTCATATCATGCCAGTTTTGTGTTGCCTCTGGATTGCTCTTTAGGGATACATTTAAATGAAAAATGTTATCATTTATATTAGTTTTTTTTATATTATTGGTTTTTTTTTTCTTTGTAAAAATTTTCCATTGTTAAAATACTGTACAAATAAAAATATTTTGAACTGAATTGAAAGCAGGAGAATAGTCAGAAAAGTGTCCAAGCAGACACTGAAGGAGTAATAGAGCTCACTAGCTAAAATAAATGAAGTTGTGCAAGCCTCATAGATATGGCACCTACGGAAGAGTGGACAGAAGGAAGTCACATCTAAGAAAGGTTAACATAAAGTCATGCCTGGAGTTTGCTTTGTGAGAAGCTCTGAGAAATTTTGAAAAAGGATTTTCAGCCATTTGGTCTAAAAGATGGTAGTACAGTCCCTTTAGTGGTTAGCAGGTTTGCTTCACACCTCTGTGGTGGAGTTTTGATTCATGTCTCCATTGTCTGTGTGTGGTTTGTGCATGTTCTCTATGTGGTTCATGGAACTCCTCCAGATACTATGACTTCCCCCGAGCAGTCTTTAGACCGAGTGGTCTAAAATGCTATGTTTGGCACAGCCTAAATATAGCCCACTACCAAGCTAACAACATTATCAGCATCAAGGGCAATGATGGTAGCATCATGTGCTGGAGGAACTGGAAATACAAGCAATTTCTTCAGGAAAACTCTGTCTGTGTCTAGTGAGGAAATATACATAGGACAATGACCCAAAGCACAGAGCAAAAACAACAAAGGCATCAATTCTAGACTTAAATCCAATCAAACATCTGTGGCATGACCTGAAAACTGCTGTCAACTTATGTTCTTCATCAATTTCAGCAGAGTTGGTTGATGTTTGTTGAGCATTGCAAGAAAATGGCAAAATCTAAATTTCATAGAGGCATATCTGTGACAACTGAAAGCAGTCGTTGCAGTAAATTCACAAAGTATTCACTGTGAGGGTGAATTTTTTTCAAATAAGCAGGGATTCCTATTTCTTTTTTCTGATGACATCTTAATGGTTTATTTAATGTCTGTAGCCAACTTAAAAACATTTGCATACATTTTATATACATTTGATGTTGCAACAAAACAAAAAATAAGGACTAATGATATTAATGGATGATTACTAAAGTCAACGTATATCTAAGACTCTTGTCTCTTTAGAAGCCATGGATGAGCAAGGAGTTTTGGCTCCTGCTGCAGGCCTGTAACACTGCCTGCAGTAGCCAAATAAGGCCAAGCACTGCTATAAGCTAAAGGTAGAGGAACACTTCTCCAACTCTGACCACAGACGCATGTGGCAGGGCATCCAGGCCATCAGCGACTATAAGCCCAGCAACTTCCCCCTATCAACTACAGATGTTGAAGAAGAGAACTGGATTATGGATTATGGACTTTCTGACCAACAGACCCCAGCATGCCAGATCAGGCCACATCCGCTATGCCAACATCACCTTTAACACGAGTGTACCACAGGGCTGTGTGCTCAGCCTGTTCCTTTATTCCCGCTTCACTCAAGAGGGCTGTGCATTGAAGTTTATTGATGACACCACTGTGATTGGCCTCATCGCCAACAAGGATGAAGCATCCAACAGGGAAGAGGTACAACTTATGGCCGCATGGTGCGTCGACAACAACCTGCTCCCTAATACCAGCAAAACAAAACCGCTCATCATTGACTTCAGGAGGGAGAGAGGGGGCATGCACGCCTATCCACATCAATGAGTTACCAGATGAACGTGTCTCCAGCTTCCTGGGGATCCACATCTCAGAGGACCTGTCCTGGACCAGTAACACCTCTAGCCTGGTCAAGGTTCTTTTTGAGGACACTGAAGAGACATCACCTGTCTTCAGCCATCCTGGTGAACTTTTGTCCCCCTACCCTAGGCGCCGCCACCAAAAAACAGTAGACTGAGGAACAGCTTTTTCCCCTGGGGCTCCTTACTGAACTCTGCCTCCCGGTGAACGCCCCACCCACCCGACCCCACCGCCCACCAACCCATGTGTATTATGTCAATAGCACCTGTATATTTATCTATATAATATATAACACCCTGTATATCATGTCTATAGCACCCAACCAGTATATCTTATCCACAGCATATTCATCTGTATATTATCCTGTTCATACTGTAAATTCTGTACTCATCTTGCACTTGCTGCTTTTGCACTTCTGGTTAGATGCCAAACTGCATTTCGGTGTCTTGTACTTCTACATGTGTAATGACAATAAAGTGGAATCTAATCTAATCTAATCTAATCTAATCTAATCTTGTATTAGGATTCTTCATGTTGAAACTCACCAATCACAGATCATAGGTGTTGATAAAATACAAATAGTGAGGAAGCACACAACGTAATATTTGTCTCAAGAGAACAAACATTCATCGGTTTAAAAGATTATGTCATAAAATGTAATGACTTCCAGCGGAAGTCTGGTGGATTTGGTTTCCCATGTGTTTTTTTTCTTGGCATATTTAGTTCTGTGGCTAACCGAGCCTACTCTTGTGGGTTGTAATTGTGTTGGTGCCAATAAAAGCAAGTGCAATGCTTCCTGTCTGAGATTCTTTCTCAACAACATCACAATATAGAATAAAAATAAACAAGATTAAATATTAAACATAGTATATCAGGACTGATAGATATAATTCTGTATGTTCGATTAGAGGAGCACAATTGAGTGTAGAGCAATTATTCAACAATGTTAAGAACACAGTTAGAATTCCTCATCATCATCATCATATCAAACAATTTCTTAGCCAGTACAAAAAATATGACTTATAGTATGGTACTGTTTTAAGTAGAATTATGCATGGAGGTGCATTATGAAATGATAAAGAACAATGTAGAACTTACATGTAGTCTGGTTCTCTGTTCTTCATCTGAGAGCTCCAGAAGTTCATCAATGTCAATCTCTAACTCAGGAATTTCTTCCTCCTGGGGAGAGATGTGAGATGTGAAGTGATAAGCTTTGATACAGGAACCATATTTAATTTCTGCAAATGATAACTTTAGAATTCATTGGAAAATAAACAGTACCCTTATTATTATGATTTCAAACACATCAGAAACATTTAAATGCAATTCTTTGCAGATTGAATTGTAATTAAGTTGTAATTTAATTGTAAAGACAGATTCATTTAAATTCAGATAATACAGAGACACAATGGTATTAAAGGTAGTGGAATGTGATTGGTTTGAAAAGAAGGACATTACTAAATATCTGGAGAGATACGGTAAGATACTCAAGCCGACTCTAAGAATCTTGAGACATCTCCAGTTAGACTCTGTGATACTAAGGAGATCCGAAGTCCATGATCCTTACACAGATACAACATTTAACTGACTGTATATTACAATCACACCCCCAGTGTCACCCATATGAGGATGGGTTCCCGCTTGAGTTCGGTTCCTCTCAAGGTTTCTTCCTTTACCAATTTAAGGGAGTTTTTCCTTGCCACTGCTGCCTGACTCACCTCAGACTTGCTCATAGGGGAATAAATACATACACATTGTGATCTATATATATCTAATAATAATCTAGAATTTTTATTCTGTTAATCCTTATTTCTTTTATTATTCGTTATTTCCTTTATCATTAATTATGTTTACCATCTGCTCTATGTTTATGTTCTGTAAAGCTGCTTTGAGACAATGTCTATTGTAAAAAGCGCTATACAAATAAACTTGAATTGAATTGAATTAAATTGAATTGAATCAAGCTGCCACTCTTGGGTAGCTGGAACACTTGGACCGAACCTCCTGGTTTTGTCCTACATTTGAAAAATAGGCTGATGGATAGAGAGGCTGCACTAAATTGCCCATAGGTGTGAATAGGTATGTTTATGGGTGTGTGATTGATACACATTGATCTGGGGTGAATTCTCACACTTTGAACCAGTGCTACTGGGATAGGTTTCAGATCCGTGACACCAACCATGGTAAAGTGGTTACTGAAAATGAATGAATGAGTGAAAGAATGACGTACTACCTGTCTCCCAATCAAAGTATATGTGTGAATCCAATCAGCACCAGGTTTCAAACAATTCTTAAACATTCAAAATCCAACATTGTGAAGTCTGTGGATCAGCACGGGATGGTCTAGAAATCCACATTTATCAAATGTTGCATTTGAATAAATCTCCAAAAACAAGACCGAAATCCCAAATTGCTGAAACAATTGATGAAAAGATTTAAAAGTACAATGATTTTAGGTATGTGCTATTGTTAATATGTAACCCTGCTACCATCTTTCCAAAAAAAAAGAATGTTTTTCAACTGCCATTATTGGGTTTAACTATACACAGAGAGAAAGGACAAATTTAGGTGGAAATTAATGTTAAATATATGACTCACTCTGAACTAAGATTGATCTTGAAGAGAGATACACTTATAGAGAGTCTGAAATTGATTAACAGAAAAGGGATGTCTTAAAAGAAAAAGTAAATTGTGTAAATATAGTGATCAGGGAAACAAAATATATATTTGCGGAAAGTTCAAACAGTAACTTGGTTGTTCTACTTCTAAAACTCGATATGAAACATAACCTAACGTCTGTTATTATGTTGTACTGTTCACACTTACTTCACATTAAAAGGAACAGATCTAACTGGATATTGAAGTGATATGCCTTTAATTAGGGGAGCATGAAGGCTTAATGTTTTGTGCTAGACTCACACATCTGGGATTAGGGGATGATTCGTGAAATTGGAAATTGAATAGCGATTCCTCTGAGTACTCAAGTTTTCCCCCAACGTCCAAAGACATGTGTTGTAGGCTGACTGCCATCTCTAAATTGTCAATGTTTGAATGTGTGCGATTGTGCCCTGTGATCAGTTTGGGCCCCCAATGGACGTTGTCCCCTGCCTTGTCTTCATCAGTACTGTAACTTGTGCTCCAGATTCTCCACAACCCTATGTAGTAAATGGATGAATGGAAGACTTGCCTTTAATTACCTATAATATATTTATCACGCTTTTCACTCTGCACCACTTTACCACCTCCAATGATGAGCAAGAAGATACTAAAAGTATACAATACCACATCTTATTTTACTTTCTACCACACAAATGGCCAAGCTTTTAAACTGGGATTATATAAAGGTAATGATTGGGGACCACATGCAAAAGAAGTAGCTATTCTAACATCTTTTATGTTTATTTCTTTATTTGTTTGTTTATTTATTTTTTCTCATGGACAGTTTCATGAGATTTTCTAATAGATCCACAAAATGAATTCTAAAATAACAGTAAAAAGGTTACTGTTTACAAATATTGGCAATTTATTTAAAAGGTACAATAAAATTAATTATATAACCCACTATGAACTATGATTGGTCTTGAACAAAGAGACACTAACAAAGATAGTCTAAAATGGATTAACAGGAAAAAGGATGCTAGAGTCTTTAAGAAAAAGAAAATTGTGATAAGGTGTTAAAGAAAGAGACAGAGACACTTAAAGGGTGGCACTGATTGGTTTAGCGCTTGAAATGCTGTCTTGAAGACTGAGACCCACTGTGATGGTGTTTAAGAAAGAGAAACACTGTAATTAGTCTGTAGGAAGTAAGACAGTGTGATTGGTCTTGAAGGAAGAAAGAAACGGATTAGTTTTGAAGGAATGAAGACAATGTGATTAGTTTTGAAAGAAGAGAAACCCTGTGATTAGTGTTGAAGTACTGTAAGAAAGACACTGTAGTTAGTCTTTAGTATGTGAGACACTGTGACGAGACTTAAAGGAAGAGAGACTGTGATCAGTCTTGAAGGAAAGAAAACATTATGATTGGTCTTGATTCCTTCAAGAGACACTGTGATTAGTCTTAAAAGATCCAATACACTGTAATTAGTCTTGAGGGAAGTAAGACACTGTAATTGGTCTTGAAGGTAGAGAGACACTGTGATTAGTCTTGATGGAAGAGACACAGTGATTCCAAAATAACAGTAAAAAGGTTACTGTTTACAAAAATGGCCAATTTTCTACTTTTATTTGAATAATACAATATAATGAATGAATGTAATTTGTACATTGAAAACCCAGTGTTTGTCATGAGCTCTCAGTCAAACTGTGACACACTGCAGCTTCTCCGCTCCAGTGAAGAGATACTGAGCAGCTTCATTAAGTCCTGTAAAGGTCAGTAACTAATGGTCAGTAAGTAATATTTACACTTAAATATATTGCAAGATTATGAACATGAATTCCCCAGTGGGTGCCTAACTGTCATCTAAACACAATACACTGTCTTTAGTAAAATGCTCAAAAGGAAATACAAATCCATGACCACTGCTATGGGAGACAACAATATTAGCATAATAAATGAAAACTATGCTAACTAACTTTTTTTAACATATAAAAAAAGATAGTATTATATTAACCGTTGCTTATTGACACTTAAGCAATATAATACTCAATTGTAGTGGATATAGAACTTGTAAAGCTCTGGGGGCATTTAAAGATTTGAAGTCTTCTCTCCATCTATCATCATTTATCTACACTAGAGCCAAAAATTATTGTGTGGTTGAAGCTCCAGCAGTTGAATAATTTATTTCACGGTAAGCCTTACCATTTTGGCCAGAGTCTGTTCTACAGTAGTGTCAAATCCTAACATCTCTCTTGTTTGAAAGTCAGTGCTTGTAAGGCTAATGTCTATTATTTATCCTTACAGCACTTCCTGCCAGACTCAGAGGACATTTCTACTAAAAACATGACACGAAACAGAAGATATAAAGGATATATCCATGTAAAAATCTTTGATATGAGGTTTTTTGTGATACAATATTTTGTGAACTCAGGATGTTTCCCGTACGTCCCAATATTAGTCTAGTGGACAGGATGACAGCACTGCCAATATTTGCCTGTGCTTGTTAATAAAGTTCAAGCTCAGTATGAGTATTGAGTATTATTACAAAAAAAACTACAAGTATGTTTATTTTATGTTTGTTTCCTTAGTTTATTACGTGATTATTTCACTTTGTGTTGACTATATTGATATTTATGTTGAGAATATAGACATGATAATATATTCCGATTGTATTATGCACATGTTGTTGATGTAACTATGCAAGTCATGTTATCGTATCATACATCTTCACAGAATATTGTGTGTGATTATATCTCTTTATTGTTCCTTCAGACCAGATACCAGATACAGATATCATTATCATGGATAACTTGGAGCATACAACAGAGGCTGTTCAATAAATGCACCATTTTGTAAAGAATATCTTTGTAGTGAGGCTTCATTACACAAACAGTAATCCTGTTTCTAATACTGAACCTTTCCTATTTCTCTGTTCAGCACAGGGCCATCACATTTTTAATTGATGGCCCTATGATAGCTTTCTTATAGCCCAAGTGCTTTTTAGCTGCGCTTCCATGCATTTACCTAAACTTCTATTCAAACAACTTTGAAGGAGGAAGTCATCCTGCAGTCATCAAATGCAGTCAAAGATGCACAGAGCTTCTATGGCATCCAACCAGTGGCTGAATGCATTAGAGATGAGCATGAATAATTAATTCGGTGACACAAGGGACCGACGGTAAACGCTTCCACATGAAGACTCGGCATACCCAGAGCGTAACCTTTCAGCCAAGCCATGCAAAATTCAGCCTCTTTATTGACCGTGTGGACAAATGCATTGCCACTCATGTACTGTGACTTAGCACCTTGTTGAGTGCTTTCTTCAGCTTAATAGCTAATTGCTATTACAAAAGAAAACTGGCATTTGCAGTACTTGCTGTTTTGTGTGGCACATAATCATCTTCTAAAAAAAAAAAAGAAAAGAAAAATACATGCTACTATATTAGTGAGATTATAGTATGGACATTTAGAGATTCCAGAGAGATTCTTTATTAATGTACTGAAAGAAAGAAAATAATGAACTCTTCAGTAATATTACAACCATCTGAATCAGCACTTTAGTGGTCATGGCCTCTGTAAAGCCTTGAAGGAAGGAGAAGATTTGAAATATTGTATACATCAGCTACACCACAGGAGGACATCAGCCTCAACAATCTGCTTAATATCTTGCGGAAAGCACTCTGCATACATCGCCTAAAAGCACCATAGGGAATGAATGCCTCAGGAAACCTTTCAAGTTTCTGCATTTATACTGCCTTCTTTTGAATGTACATACTATGAATGGATACAATTAAACAGTCTCAATTCAACAGTACAACCGATGAAAAAAAAATGTCTCAATCATGTGAAGCATGGTGGAACGAAAAATCAGACAGTGCTGGCTGTCTTTCCACCCTAATAAATATTTGCATATTAGTGCATTTTAATTGCCATCCATTTTGATAATAATGCCATAAGATATTATATGCCGGCTACAACACCATAAAATGTGTCTGAATGGGTGTCTTTGTATTTAAACATTCCCAAACTTAAATGGCATTGCCATCTCACAGGTTCCCACTTCAGTCTTAAGCTCAGGTTTTTGTCTGTCCTGTGTTCTCTAATATCTATTAGGGTTTCCTCTGGGTTGTTCAGTGTCCTCCTATCGCCCAGCAAAGATAGATTGGCTACACTACATTGCAGCTAGGTGTGAATTAACAAGTTAACGTGTGTGTGTGTGTGTGTGTGTGTGTGTGTGTGTGTGTGTGTGTGTGTGTGTGTGTGTGTGTGTGTGTGTGTGTGTGTGTGTGTGTACGTGGCCCTGCAATGAACTGGTGTCATATGATGGATGTGTCCCCAGCTTACCCCCAGCTGTTCTGGGCTATAGGTTTAATATACACCACAAGCCTGACTAGGATCAACCAGTTAACAAAGATAAATGAATGAATGTCAATTGTTTCAGATTTGCATGTGTGAGACCGTGTTAGGATTTTCATTAGCTTTAAGCTATCCTTTTTAGCTTTAAGATTTATAAACAGTAACATGAATCAATTTGATGGAGACTGAACAGAATGGTAGCAACACTAAACTTCCTCCATTGTAAAAAGGTAACTTCAGGTCAGCTAGATGGTCTTTTGTTTAAAAACTATTTGACATTATTTAGTTAGATATAATATTGATGAAACATTTATTAGTAACGAAAAGTAACGAAAAGGTGGTTTGTTCATTTATTATTATTTAGATTTTGGATGAATGAGTTTGGTTTAGTCCTATTTAGACACTGTACAGTAAACAGACCTTCTGCAGACTGTTATGAACCTCACATGTGCTGGTTCTCTACCAGCTTATCAACTGATTCCTACAAACATGTCCGTTTATGGTTATTAAAATTTATGAGATTGTCTCTAGTCCATGTATGGCTTGGCAACATAATGTTGAGAATCAGTTAATGACATTCTGTAGTTGGCTTGTTGACCGTGTGTGGAATTTCTAAAGCAGGCTATTCAAATAAAGGTTACCAGAGTTTTTAATATATTATAGTTTCTTTTATTTTCATAAAATGATTACACGTCACAAATGATCAACAAATACAAGCTAGCTTTTACAAAGTGAATCTACACTAAACTTAATCAACAAAAAAAAGTATTCGTCTTTCCTGTTCATCTATGAGCTGAAACTCATACGGATCCTGGCAGTCTACAATAGGTAGGAGTTGTGTGGTGTTTCTGCAACCCACCAACTGGCACTGTCACACTGTCAAGAGCATGCCGACAATCAACAGAAGTCTGAGGCTAAGACAGGAATTGAGATTTACAACTCAAAAATAAGTCAACTTTTTACTTTTCAGTCTTGGTCCTAGAGTTACCTAAGTCATTTCAAACTATAAAACTATTCAAATGCTTCCATTAAGTAAAGCAAACATCATATACTGTACCGTTTAGAACTGAGTGCCATTATTGCAGTTTCCTGTCTTACTGTGATTGTGTCCTGTTGTTGTCTTCATCATAATCAGCATTTGTATTAGCACTCATTATATTTGCATTTGCAATATTTGCGTAATTTGAATTTGCATCTTTGTTTCATTATGTCTCATTGAGCATCTGTTTTGACGATCGCATATGAGAGCAAGAGCCTTCTCACCATGGTATCTCCAGAGACAGCTGAGTTAATTTCCTACAACCCTCACAATTACCTCCACATGTTTACATATGAAGACCTCTTCTAGTCCAAACATGGGCAATCCTGTGTCTAGGAGCTCAAAGATAATGTAACGTTGCGAGTTGTTGCAAGGAATTGGACAAATGAATGGAAATCCCAATACCACCAAGCTGCTACGGTTGGGTCCTTTGGTTTGCAACTCTGCCAACTTAACTAATTGTTGTATTAGTTAATTGCTCATTGGATTAAAAAAAAAACATTAGACAGATGAGCAAATGAGAATATCACCCAGTGGTAACGTTTTAAAGAGATCATACTTTAAATGTATATCTAAGCCCATTTTAAATCTAGGGAAAGCTTTGTAGATATTTAGCAGAGAAAGGCCTTGTGTTAATTGGGCCATATAATGGCTTAGCTTAAAGACAAGCAATTGTACAGTAAGTTGAGTTATTATTTCTTGCCAGAAGTCTGCCTCAGCAGGGAGGCATATAGCAGCACAAGTCAGATAGCATGACTGAAGTGATATACATAACGAGCCGTCATTTGTAGGTGTGTTTGACAGCAGAACGGATCTCACCTATCACTTCTTCATTGCAACGTCCAGATCAGTACCACAGTGCAAAATTATTCCTGTAGTAATTTTAGAATTTGTTGTGGCAGCTAAACTGGTAAATTGATCATTCATAAAGACTGAACCTGTGTAGCCATGTCTTTAGAGAACCAGTTTATACCAAAACAAACACACAACAATCTTAAGACCTACAGTGAGCAGTCTAACATGAACTACCTCTGACCGCTCTTGTCTCTTACCTCACAGTCGTAAAGCAGGTGCAGCTGCCCGTCGATCCACTCCTCAATGTCCAATCTCCTCTGGAGGTCTTTACGGTTGTATTTCACTGTTAATTTGCCCAGCTTGCGATGGGGGGGCTCCTCCTCTTTGGTCTGAAACATCACCCTTGACTGGGTGCCTGGTTCCGACGCCATGGCTGCCACGGCTGCACACAAACCAGGGAGAGCAATCGGCAAGCCGTCTCTCTCTCTCTCTCTCTCTCTCTCTCTCTCTCTCTCTCTCTCTCTCTCGCCCCCTTTCTCTCACCCCCGCTCTCTCTCACACTGTCTCCTCCTGCTCTATTTGCTTGGATCTCTCAGAATCGCTCCTTACACTTTGTACAACAGCCTCTCTTTCTGGCTTTCTATTACAGCTCTTCTTCTCTCTGTATTCCTCTCACTGTGTTTCAGTTACTTACACGCTCGCCGCCTGTTCCTTGGAGGCTTGTAATGGAAGACGCCTTTTTTGTGTGTCTGAGACAGAGACAGAGACAGACAGAGTAAGAAAGAGAGAGTGTGTGTCGTTTCCTTGAGTGTTTTATGAGAGTCCACGGGCACAGGTCATAAAGACTGATAAGCTGAAGAGTGTAAGATGATTGACAGAGGGCAGTGTACTTAAAAACGCCCAATGTTATGTCACCTCCACACAGCTATATTCACACAGCGCACGCTGTAAATAGCTTAATGGAGGGGAAAACATTACATGTTGCTGCAATATATCTACTTACTCTGTATACCCACTGATTTCTGGGAATTTAATATAAGCTTGGCAGATTAGAATCTAATTTTCAGAGCTAACAGTGTTTCATGCAGGTTTTAATATCCTGTGCCTGGAAACTAGAGGAAGTAATGGATTTGGCTTTTTCGTGTTTTCATTAAACACAGAAGAGAGGCATGGTCATATGCTTATTGTGCATTAAATCCTGTCCCACTTAAAAGAAGTGATTAGCTCATGTGTCAGTTGCAATTTGTGTAAACTACCCAGAAACAATAATAAAATGGTGTAGCATGGAATCAAATAAACTATACAGGGCGTGCTATGATTGAAAAATAATCAGTGGCAATCAGGTTTATATATCGCTATTCCAAAGTGGATAATTCTGTTACAACATATCTGGAGATTCTATTCTCACCGACATTCTGTGTGCATGGAGTTTGCATGTTCTCGCTACAGTATGCCTCAGCATACTCTGTGTGTGTGAAAGGGTTTTGGAGAGTGCTCCTATCCCCTGGCATAGGCTCCAGGCTCCCTATGTCCCTGTATAGCAAAGTGGTACAGAAAATAAATGGACGGATGACACCTCACACGTTTTATCTCTTTATAGTTACATTTAATATTGTGGGACATAATATCGTGGGACAAATTAAATAGATAGATAGATAGATAGATAGATAGATAGATAGATAGATAGATAGATAGATAGATAGATAGATAGATAGATAGATAGATAGATAGATAGATAGATAGATAGATGACATAGGGGAGAAACAACCTCCTCATCAAATTAGTTCCTGTTGTCACTTACTGTATGTTACAGTTTAACAGCTATAAACTGTCACTCCCCTATCAGCTTTTCTAACTTTAACACACACACACTCTCTCTCTCTCACTCTCTCAAAGTGAAGGACATAATTACCCAGCTTTTTATATTGCCAAGAAACCAAAAGTCTTTCCTGTTCCAGAAAACATATTCGCTGTTGCAAAGCAAGTTTTTCTTTGCTAAATAACACATTTAAAACATTTATTATTAGCCTTAGGTTATGTTCAACCGTGTATTTGAGGTGTTACTATAGAAACAACAACGTATTAGAATAAGCATGAGTTAGAGCTGGTGCTACAGCCAGAGTTGCTGTCATACAAAATTTATCAACAACTTCTGTTCAACTTCCAATTAGAATCAAGAAATCAACATCACTGTGGTATATATTTAATTTATGTTTATTAAAAGTGAGATTCTACATGCTATAAGCAACACAGATATAGAATAATGGGCAAATATAAAGCTTCGTTTTTCTGTTTTGTTTCCATCTTACAAGACTTTGTTTGTCTGATGACGACCTGCTGACAACCGAATTAGAGTGCCATACGGAAAAGCAGGAACTAAATGATTAAGCAGCATTTTAATGATGACTGTAACCTGTTATTACTGTTCCTGTATCAGCTGTAAGGTTACATAATAGGAGGGTGATATCATGTGTGATAGTCATGTCCCTGACCATTTATGTGGCCCACTAATGGCTGCTTTACACGTATCCTTAATGTTCCTTTCAAATTAATGCTCGTTTATGGCTGTAATTTATTTAGAGCCAATGTAATAAGATAAGAAAATATGCACATTACTTTGTAAACACAGATATAAATAATTGCAATGTGGACAACATACAGTATTTGTCCACAAACCTTATTTTATATAGTGTACGGAGTGACAACAAAACTCAAACCTGTGTTGTGTTAACACGCCAGTAGGTTACAATAAAAAAAACACAGAGCTCAACAAGAGTTAGAGTGCCACTACGGATGGTTCACAGGTCTAATTACAACAACAACAATGCCTGCGATATTTTCTTTTTGTTTTGGCAGGGAATATCAGTCGGCTGTTTCACCCCGCTGATGCGCCGTCTGTTATACACGCTGAATTATTGAGCGCCACTGCAGCTCAGCTTTCACAGCCAACAATGTTCATTCACTCCACAGATACTGGCAGGTGTTTCCCCTTCAGGTCCACTTCTAGATGAAAGAGTTTAGTGTAGCTTCAAAGATGAATTCACCTTAACGTTATCCTGGTCAGACAGTCCACATCCTATAGTTGCCTGCCATAGTTTCTTGCTCTTTGTTTGCCCTTCTTTGTCACACCTGAGTCAGAGAATGCATAGGTTCCTTAGTCTGTAATGAAAATTCAAACTTTTGTAAAAAAAAAAAAAAGTTTTTCTCAGTATTGCTCAATTAAGCTCTAAATCTAGTTTTTGTAAAAGCAGGAACTTTTGGTTATGAATTACTAACACTGACAGTGTACAGTACGTGAAAGTGCCTCTTGTTCAGCCTGATGGTGTACGCTGTATGGTGTCCATAAAACATCATGGAAATACTTCAGATTTGCCAAGACATTCTCTCATGTCTCTCATATCTCACATAATAGAAAGTACTTTGTTATTACACTATACTGCTTGTAGATGTTACCTAGCAACCTAACAAGTCGTGGCCTAATGGTTAGACAGTCTGACTCGTAATCCTAAGGTTGTGGGTTCGAGTCTCGGGCCGGCCACGACTGAGGTGCCCTTGAGCAAGGCACCGAACCCCCCAACTGCTCCCCGGGCGCCGCAGCATAAATGGCTGCCCACTGCTCCGGGTGTGTGTGTGTTCACTGCAGTGTGTGTGCACTTTGGATGGGTCAAATGCAGAGAACGAATTCTGAGTATGGGTCACCGTACTTAGCCGTATGTCACGTCACTTACAGTTTTTTTCAGTCGCTAACAAGCGTTTGTCCAAACAGTTGTCACATTTTCAAAACTCTAAACACAATTAGCACAGCATCAGTCTTTTGTGGCCATACCTTTCACACATTTCATGTCCTTTTCACACAATATGCAATCAGTGAACACATTTCCACAATGCTTACATTTTCTTAACAGACAAGCTATACCTCCCAACAAAATTATGGATTGTTTTTGTAATATTCACGAATGTTAACACACAACATCCCACAATAGCAAAAACAATATTCCAAACCTTAGATACAGTATAAAAACCTCTGCTTCTGCAATGATATCAGTTCAAAAACAATATATCTCAGCTGATAATAAACAAACAATCACCTCCATTATTCACATCTTTCAACAAACCAACAGGTAAGTATTGCATTTTAAATGGAATGTTTCTATTCTCACTTGCCATGACAATAAGGTAATACAGTAATGCATATGTTGATTTTTTCCCCTCTAAAGAATGCAATGTCTTCCACCCTCTGGGGGAAGAAGAAAGATCCTCAATAATGATCAAGAGCTTGCCATTGTAGAAATGGTTGTTGCAAATAATGCAATAAAACTGCATGAAATTAAAACTAGAATTGTGGAGGACCATGAGATATTTGGCAATATAGAAAGCATCAGCCTCACAACCATTAGACGGACATTGTCCAAACACAGAGTGTGGATGAAGCAGCTCTACACTGTTCCCTTTGAGAGGAACAGTGAGAGAGTCAAGGAGCTATGACGACAATATGTCCAGGTATAGTGTATATTCAATTCAATGTCCAGTTCTATAAGCTTTGCACTTTGCAAGTAGGAAACCTACACAGTCATAGGTTACAGTATAGTATGGTATACAGTAATGACATGATATACATAAACTTTGTTTCAGAGAGTTATGGAATTGAAGGCCAACCAGGCCCCTCGTGAATTCATTTACTGTACTTAGATGAGGCAGGATTCAATCTATCCAAAAGGCGTCGACGTGGACGAAATATAATTGGAAAAAGGGCCACAGTTGATGTGCCAGGACAGAGAGGGGCAGACATTACCATGTGTGCAGCAATGGCAAATGCAGGATTACTCCTTCACAGATGTCAGGTTGGACCCTATAATACCGAACGCCTCCTTGCCTCTCTCAATGATCTCCACCAGCGCCTGGTACCAGAGCAGGATAAGGAGGGTGAAAACATGAGGACCTTTGTAATTACCTGAGACAAAGTTGCTTTCCATCATTCGCAAGCAATAACAGCATGGTTTGAAGTCCACCCAAGACTGGTAAGTCTCTTCCTTCCACCCTATTCACCTTTCCTCAACCCCATAGAGGAGTTCTTTTCTGCATGGAGGTGGAAGGTTTATGACCATCAGCCACATGACCAGATGTCCCTCCTTGAAGCCATGGATGCTGGCTGCAGGGACATCACAGTTCAAGATTCCCAAGGGTGCATCCGACATACCAAGCGATTTTATCCCAGGTGCATCGCCTTGGATGATATCAGATGTGATGTTGACGAAAACATGTGGCCTAACCCTGAAGATTGCAGGGATTAGATACATTAATTTTGTGCTATTTTTAGTTCT
The DNA here is from genome assembly GCF_022655615.1 of Tachysurus fulvidraco. Classification (NCBI taxonomy): domain Eukaryota; kingdom Metazoa; phylum Chordata; class Actinopteri; order Siluriformes; family Bagridae; genus Tachysurus; species Tachysurus fulvidraco. The sequence continues at coordinate 7,575,430 of NC_062529.1, forward strand.
CCCCTTCTTATCTGGGCTTTTTGCTGTTTTGTTTTTTGTTTTGTTTTTTGTTTTTCAGAATGCTCTTATATATGATATTTTGTTCACTGTAAGCAATACTGTAAAACTTTTTCTCTTCTATTATATTGTGTTTCTACTGTATCTCCTTTAGTAAACAGTAAAGAAAAAAATAACTGATTTGCTTTTTACTGGAATGTGTTTGAATGTGAACATTACTGTTAATAAATAAGAAATTTACTTCTTTACTAAGACATTTTGTGTAAAAGGTGGATTGCATGTTACCTGAAACATAAAAGTCTATGCAGTTTTTCTAATGTCAACAATAGCCAGTATTTTGAAACCTGGTGTACTTTGATTGACTGCATATACCTTGTGAAGTGAAAACAAGTGTTATTCTTTGACAGAATAATTTCATTTTGAGTCAGTTTTCCAGTGTTTCGGTAAAGTTAGTGTGTGCAGAGAAAGATGTGTTCTGTTTTGAAATGGAGAGTTAGTATATATTTAACAAAATGTGTTTTTAAGAGGAAAATTATCAATTTGGCCAATTGTGTTTTGTAGGTGTAAGTCTGTGTTAAGAGTTTAGAAAAATTATCTTAAGTATAGGTAAGTGCTTGTTAGCGATTGAAAAAAACTGTAACTTATAAACTTGCCAATTGTTTTATATACAGTATTTGTTAGAAAATATTAATAATTGGAGCCTGTGGATGTGCTGAGAGAATCACCAAAGGCTCCCTCTGTCATTCACGTATGTGTGAGTAAAACAGTAATATTTTAAATACAATCAAAACACGTAGAATTCTTCTATGTGTGTGTGTGTGTTTGTGTGTGTGTGTGTGTGTGTGTGTGTGTGTGTGTGTGTGTGTGTGTGTGTGTGTGTGTGTGTGTGTGTGTGTGTGTGTGTGTGTGTGTGTGTGTGTGTAGGTTGTGCCAATCCCACTGCTGCTACCACCCACCAAACATCACCATGTACCTTCAGCTGTTGGTCAGGTAAACAAACCTTTCATTTTTTTTAAATAAAAACCCATCATGAATGTTCAATGTGATAGTATGAAACTGCTAAGATAATAAGCACTTAATGCTGGTGAGCTGAACAGGGCCTGCCTTAATAATCAGCTCCAAACTGCAAACTCTTCCCTCTCCCAATCTGAGGTATTCTACAGTGCTGCAGCTGAGATACAAATACACAAATACCCTTTTTTACAAGTTGTAATGTTTAGATTTTTTTCTTTATTTCTAGCCAGTGGACATCAGGAGAGAAATACTCAGTATGATAAGGGGTCTGAAGAGTGGTTTGAAACGGCAGAGACTCTCAGTATGTATTATTCTGATGTAAAGATTTGACAGTAACGATCTTTAGAAGAGCACTTCGATAAAATGCGGTTGTATATTTAGAGTTTTATATAATTGTCATTTGCAGGGATTCCTATATCATACCATCTCTGAGGACAATTTTACTGGCATTCAGGTAATGGATTATTCATTGTGGCTTCACAACATTGTGTTAATTGCAGTGAATAATTGTGTTTGTGTGTTTTAAGGACCAAAATTTCAAATGCTGTCTCCTGAACATCACCAGTAATGAAATTTACAGTAATGAAAGCAAGAGAATGTTCGATGTAATATTATGAGACTGTTCTGATAGAAAGCACTTAGTGCAGTGTCTAATTGTGTTCACAATAAATTGTTCTCTCAAGGGAGAATCTGGGAAGGTTACAAAGTTCAGGGAGACGTCAGCCAACGAGCCACTTAAGGATTACATGGTAAATTTATTGCAGTGTCATGAAGCCAATATTGTAGATAGTAACTCTTGGAATTTTGTTTGTTATATATTTATGTGTCTGTAGTTTTAATTTGTGTTTGTTTTTATTTTTGTAATTTAACATCACACCTTCAAAAAGGTGGTCTGCACGTACCTGCATATGGCTGAAGGTGGGAGCAGGAGCATGTTCACTCCCCCCACAGTACATACACTGATGTGTATGTACATTTGCTGATTTTGCTCTGAATTTGAGGCTGTAAACATTTATTGTGTGCTTTTTAATGATTCATTGCTAATTTGTCTTGCAAGAGAGTGAGGAGAGCTTCACCCCAGAGGAGATGGAGGTGCCCTTTATTACAATCCTCTTTACGGTTTAATGGTGTAACAGTGTAGTGTATGTTTAATAACTTATAAGCATTTGCATCTCTTTTTTTCTTAGTGAACATCTTAGAGACAAAGGGGTGACTGACATCGGCATGAAGCTGCGTGCTCTCCGTGTGGTGTTTGCCGTGAGTAAAACCTTTGTTCATCTGCTGTTATCACTCAGGGGAAGTCTACTTTAGTCCAGTCTGCTTTAACTTATATTGTGTGCTGTCTTATATTCAGACTCCGCTTGCCAGCATCCACAACCAGAACTTCTTGTTCGTTGTGGGAAAGAAGATTGTCATGCTTCTGGCAGCACTTAACAACCAGGTGACTTTAGAACGATGAAAGAGTGTTTCATCTTTGTGCAAAATACTTTCAGTTACTGTTTTTTAAAGTTATACAGCTAGTCCCTGAGTTATGAAGGAGATGTGTTCTGATAACCCCATCGTGACCTAACCTACCCAGGAGTCTTAAAGAATGGTGATCAGCATGGGGTAGTACTGTATACTATAATAATTCTGGTTGTATACTATAATAATTGGGGTAGTATACTGTAATATGTTAATAATTTAACAAATTACAGTATTTTCAGCTAAAACATTCTAATAGAAAGTTTGTTCAGTAAATTATCCTATCTGCTATAAAAACTTTAACAATGCTAGGTACCCTAAAATGAAATCGCTAAAGCTGCATAACATACAAGCATTAAAGTATCATGTTTACCGAAATTATGTCCAATTACGTCCAACAACGTTAGGTTGTTGATGGCTACCTTAACTGAGTTGTCGGAAGATGAGGATGGCGATGATAAGGAGCAAAAAAAACACAAAAAAATTCTTGCTTTAACAGTCAAACTACTTATAAAAAAAATGAGAAAAAAAAATGAGTATCTGTAGTGGTTAATTTTTAAAGGCATTGTTGAAATGAGGACTATGGGTACAATTAGAATCATTTTCTAACAATTACAGCCTACTATATACAAATAAATATTAAAATAAAATGTATAACAGTTGGAAGTTTGGCCCTGAAACTGGAGAACTGGAATTGCTGCTTCAGGTTAGGGAATAAATTAAGTAGATACCTTGAAAACCATAGCCAACGTGAGTTATGTGAGATTTTTTTTGTTTGTTTTGTGTTAACAGGATGCAATTTGGATGCAGTTGGCCTACGAGGCTCTGATTCGGTTCCTGAGCGTGCATTCTAATCAGGAATCAATTGTAGCAGAGCTCCTTAGGGCCTGTGTAAGGTTATAAATATCTGAGTAACATGACAGATGCTTAAATGTAAAAGATTTGTATAAAATAGTAAACAGGACTTCAATATGTAAAGCTAATTACTTTTTATAACTTTTTCTTACTTCATGGATGTGTTTTATAAACTGCTTCTCGGTAGATATTTCATGAACGGCTCAACACCTAAGACAAAAGATTTAACCGTGATGCTTGAACGTGTTTCAGAACATGGTCTAATTTATCTCAATTTGTTTACCCATAACATTTTGTTAACCCTGATATGACCGGGCATTAACGGAGCTTGTTGTCTTTTTCAAAAGTTTGAGGGAGGATTCTTGGAGCACCTGCTTGCGCTCATCAACATGTTGGATGTGGATGAGTGGGAGCCTGCAGCAGGGACCTACTTTGTAGTTCTTATTGTAAGTGTCCAATATCTTCTGATGCCACGATACACAAATTCTCAGCATTGTATCACTGTAGCCTCTAAGCAATGTCCTTTCCTTACCCCTGCACACAGGATTATTATTAGGAACGGGTTGCGTCCAACAGGCACAAAATCCAGACCCAAATTCAGGGATAGCCAAAGACAGACAGGGGTTTTATTAATATTTATTAAAGCAACAACATCAAAGGACACTGGAAAAAACTAGGAAAAACTGAACAACTAAAATCAAAAACATGATACAAAAAAAAAATCAAAAACATAAAAACACACGCAAGAAAAATTAGGGGAGGTAATTAGTGAATGTCAGGACTCAACCCGGACTTTTGGCCACGTGCTGTTTTTGTTTTCTTCTTCGTCACGTGTCTGCCCCGCCTTTGTCTGCCCCTCCCTGTCTTCACACCTGATCCTTATTGTGTCATCGTGTCTTTTTTATATTTAAGTGGGCCGCATTGCCGAGTGCAGCGCGGAATCATTAGTTACGTTTACCCCTCGTCATGTCTAGTCTTTGTTAAGTGTCTTCATTTGTATTGCTTTTGTTATCGTCTTTATGTCGTTGTCTTTATCATTTATTAAACCCCTTTCATTTGAAGCTATCCTGCATACGGGTCTGTCTCCTTCCTCTTCCGGTTGTGACAGAATGATTCCGCCTACAAACTGAGACCCAGCAGGATAGCTTCCAGCTTGGACCGGTTTTTTTTTTCTTCTCCCCCTGGACTGTTCCGGCAGTCCTTCTGAACCTTTTTTTTCTTTTTTTGGTGGCATCGCTCCGCACTTTTTTCGGTGAGGGATGCCGCTACACTTTCGGTTCCGTCCGAAGCGGTCGTTGCCTCACTTCCTTCGCGGAGGATGTCACCATACCGTTTTTGCCCCATTTTTATTTTTTGGTGCCCTGCGGCATCGCCCCGCATTTTTTCGGTGAAGGACGTCGCTCCACTTTCGGTTCCGTTCCGAGGAAGGCGTCGCTTCACTTCTTCCGCGGGGGTTGCTGCAGGCCCAGGGCGAAGGACTTTTCCTACCTTCCCACCCTTCATATTCTGGTCATCGGGACGTGGATCTGGCAGCGGTGCGTCGGGGGTTATGTGCGGCCCTCCAGCTCGGCTGTGGACATCGCTCGGCCCTCCAGCTCGGCTGTAGACGTCACTCGGCCCTCCAGCTTGGCCGTGGATGTCACTCGGCCCTTCAGCTCGGCTATGGAAGTCGCGTGGCCCTTCTGCTCGGCTGTGGACGTCGCTCGGCCCCTCTGCTCGGCTGTGGACATCGTTCGGCCCCTCTGCTCGGCTGTGGACATCGTTCGGCCCCTCTGCTCGGCTGTGGACGTCGCTCGGCCCTCGCTGGCTGTGCCCGCCGTGTGCCTTGTTCCCCCCACCTACCTCGCCGTGTGCCTTGCTCCCCCCACCGGCTCGCCGTGTGCCTTGCTCCCCCCACCGGCCTCGCCGTGGACCTTGCTCCCCCCATCTGCCTTCGCCGTGTTCCTCGCTTCCCCCATCTGCCTTTGCCGTGTTCCTCGCTCCCCCATCTGCCTTCGCCGTGTTCCTCGCTCCCCCATCTGCCTTCGCCGTGTTCCTCGCTCCCCCATCTGCCTTCGCCGTGTTCCCAGCTCCCCCATCTGCCTTCGCCGTGTGCCTCGCCCCCCCCCCCCCGGACCTTGTCGGGGTTTGGCGCTTCGGGAGCCGCGCCTCGAGGGGGGGGGGGTACTGTCAGGACTCAACCCGGACTTTTGGCCACGTGCTGTTTTTGTTTTCTTCTTCATCATGTGTCTGCCCCGCCTTTGTCTGCCCCTCCCTGTCTTCACACCTGATCCTTATTGTGTCATCGTGTCTTTTTTATATTTAAGTGGGCCGCGTTGCCGAGTGCAGCGCGGAATCATTAGTTACGTTTACCCCTCGTCATGTCTAGTCTTTGTTAAGTGTCTTCATTTGTATTGCTTTTGTTATCGTCTTTATGTCGTTGTCTTTATCATTTATTAAACCCCTTTCATTTGAAGCTATCCTGCATACGGGTCTGTCTCCTTCCTCTTCCGGTTGTGACAGTGAAACATAAGGATCAGTTCCAATAATCATAGGATTCTAAGAATGATCTCAGAAAGCTCATAATTTAGCTTAAACATTTTTAACAATGAATCTTAGCTTAAGAGTGATTCAGGACCAATCTCAGAGCAACTCTGAGCAAGGAAATACAATAACGTTTATTTTAGAGAGGAGGCAGGGCTTAACCCATTCTCTAAGATATTTGAGGCTATATCGTGCAGGGATTACGTTGATACTACGTTGGTATTAGAGATGCGCTAACATCTGTACATCTCTGACACAGTAGATGAGATGTTATCTCTAATATGATTGGTCACAAAGAAAATCCCTCCACAATCTAATCTGGAGCATTTTATTAACTCGCTATCATTATTAAATATTGTATGCAATTAGATTTCTTCTCCTTCTTCACCTTTCAGCCATTTTCTCCTCTGCTAAAGAAGCTCTTAAGCCTCTTAAAAGTCCTCCTCACTACTCCTTTGCCTTTTTGACCTTATGAGCTCTTTTAAAAGGTTATGATGCTTTGTGAATAGTTTTTATATTTATTAGGACCTTCTCTTTCATTTTAATTTTAAACGCACACTATATTCATTCATGCATTCTATAAATTTACTTAGAAATTCATCACTAGAAACAACTATCTACACTTAGAATTTTCATGAATGGAACACCCTCTGAATTGTCCAAGTCCTCATGACAATTATAGTCTGAAATTCTAATTGTAAAGGATCCAAAATCAGAGATGACACCATTCTACATTTCAATATTCTTGGCAAATGCAGACGTTGCATCATTATAGAAGAAGATTTTTATTTGAAGCAGTAACTTTATTATTCATAAAGAACAAATATGTTTTAAGCTGCAATCTTTTAAGCTGTTTTCCCTAAACAATGTTTTATGTAAAAACAACAACCTACCATCATATTTAGATTAGACAATGAGATGAGATGCACCTTTGCTTGTACAAGAAGTATTTCCTTACCAATAGAGCAATCAATAAATAAATCTGTGTGGAAGTACATATACTGTATACTTTGGAGATAGTATTGATATACATGTGCATATATCTGTGGAATGGCAAGTAACTGTTAAGTGTGTGTTTGTGTTACTTAGTCAGTAGAGTAGGAGCTGATGGCTGGATCAGATGTCTTGAGGCACATGGCTGGATGTCCCTGTGGGTGAACGTCCTCATTAAGCCACCTCATTTTAGCACAGATATCATGAGAATGATTATCTGTGATAGCTTTCAGCTTCCCTCTCATCCTCATGTATGTAACACTATGTAATTCCATCCCCACCACAGAGCTGGCCTCCCTCACCGACTTGCCCAGTTTAGTCTCAGTGCCACCTCCCAGGAACAGCAGAGCAAAGAGGATAACGCTGTACAAGGAATTTCCTGTATGTGTACACGTCTCAGACTTGTGTGGACTTGTCTGATTATGGAAAGGACTTGCTCTTATTGTTCTCATTTAAAATGTACTAATGATAATATTTTACCATTTGCTGTCTTGTCTTAGGCAGATGATAAGGATCACCCTCTGAGGGCATTGGCAGGACAGGACAGAGTGGAGCAGGATCATGACGTTGTGGTTCTCAGTGGCAGTGAGAGCAATGATTATGGACCACTCTGGACCTTTGTGTTCTGAAGTCTCAGTGTGTCCATTGCTTTCAGAAAACCACTTTTAAAGATGAAGTGAGAGTGTCTGTTCTGTCTGCTGGAGTGTATAAGTTTAGGCTCACCATCACGGACAACGCTGGCCAGTATGACTCAGCAGAGGTCACTATCTTGGTCCTCATCCCTGAACATTCACCGTTAGTATTTGTCTTAACAAAAAAATCTACTATAAGCTGTCAGCACAATAACTAATGAAAACGGTGGTCAGTGTCTCAACTGAAAGCAATTTGTTGGTACTGATTGTTTCACTTGGCTCATTTTCTTTGGAGAGGTCTCATTTTCTTTAATGCTGACAAGATGAATGATTACAGTGATGAATAAAATAGATATTTATTTGGGACTTAGTGGTATGTCTCTTGAGGCGTTTCTTGACTAGTTTTGTTGGTTAGTGTTTGTAAGTTCTGAAAAAATACACAGCTAGATAATTGAATAATTAATTCAATAGATTTGTCATGGATGCGGGGATAAAATAGTTCCAAATGCAGGATTGCTAAAAGAAAACAGGGTTTATTAACTAAAAAAAAACACGAAACAGGACAAAGACAACAGAGGATTCCGCCCTGCTCAAGGCAACGCGGCTCAACTAAATACTAATAACCATCAGACACATAAGGAACAGGCGTGCAGAGGCGGGGAGGAAGAGACAAGGGCGGGGCAGACACGTGACACCAAACATAAACAAAAGCACGTGGCCAAAGTCCGGGCTGAGTCCTGACAAGATTGTCCATTGTCGTTGATAATAGAAGTAGAAGGTTTGTCACATATTATGAAAAAACTGATGCATTAACAATAAAGGACTATGGGCTAAAAAGTAAATTAATCTATCAGATCTTGATGTGGTTGTGTTGTAGAAAGGGCATTATTTACATTTATATTATTTACCGTCCAGGGTCACCTAAATGAGGATGGGATTCCTTCTGAGTCTGGTTCCTCTCAAGGTTTCTTCCTCATATCGTCTCAGGGAGTTTTTCCTTGCTGCCATTACCTCAGACTTGCTCATTAAAAATAAATAGTAACAACTTTTACATTTTACGTTAACATTTTTATTCTGTCTCTCGAATTATGTAAAGCTGCTTTGTGAATTGTTAAAAGCTTCATACACACAAATTGAATTGAATTAAATATGCCAGCTTTGCTTCACTTCCTGCAGTTGTTTCCTTACTGCAAGAGAACCACACTAGTGTTTGCTCAAACCTGACCGAGACCTACTTACACATAACATATTGATTTGGTCTGCACCCAAGTGTGACTGCTGTGTTCACACATGCTCAAACAAATCACACCAAAGCAAGAACACACAAGGGTTCAAATTAAGAATAAACACAGCAAGCAGTCAAGACTTTTGTTTGTGCATTTGATATCCTTTTGCTATCCTCTCTTTGACTCCTTAAGAAGAAGGAAAAATGGGCAAGCAGGATCTGAATCAGTCAGGGTCTGGGCACTCAAGGCTTATTGATGCGTATGGGGAGTGAAGAATATCCTATCTGGTCTGATTCCACAGAAGAGCATCAAACTGACTATGATAGAGGTGCCACAACACACAGTGCGTCACACCTTGTCCATTTTTAAATGCTAATGCTAGAAAAAAGCTAGTAAAAAGTGATCTAGTGTGTGAGAAGAAATATTCTGTCTGCGACATACTTTCATCTTTAAGGCAGTGAAACTAGTTGAGCTGGTTTTCAGCTTGAGTTTCACAAGCAGTGAATGCAAAGCCAGACACTCATATTTTTGTCTAGTTGCATAACCGTGAATTTGATGAGTTAGCTTGTCTTCTTGCAAATGACGTCCTCTTCGTTTTTGCGGTGAGCCACTTTGATGACATGCATGATAATCTGTTCACTGCTGGTCTGGTGAAGCCTTTTAATTTGGGTCTTGGCTGTTAATCTGTTTTATTTGTGTAATAGCTTAGATTTACATGCTATACTACTGATGTACCTGGTTTGTGGTTATGTTAAAGCCATCATTTGGAAATGTGAGGATTTTTTTTGTTATAAATTTTAGTCTGGTTGCCTGATTTGATTGTGATATATTAAATTTTGTATAAATAATATACCAATACATTTAGATGAATTATCAAATATTAGAGTTAATGAAGCATTAGTGCTTTTTTGTTGACCCAAATGAGTTATGCAATGTGGATAGTTATCCTAGTTAGTCTGAGAGGAATTTGACACCCTGTTTGAGACGATAGAAACGAGCATCGTCCACTTTATTAGAAACTCATATCATTTTACAGCATTGCAGTATATCATACAGACAAAGCCAAGCTCTATTTAATGTATTAATGTTCACATCAAACATAAGATGTAAAAATGTAACCTCTGTGACAATTATTTTATTAGTATGTCAACAAACTTTATGAAGATTAACATTTGTTGAACAGCTATACAGATACATATGCTGGGGTTCTGCCTGTCCCTTTGCACAAGTTGCCACTGGATCTAAGTGTCTAAGTGTAATCTAAGATAAGCAGAACCACACTAAACGTGATGATGAAAAGAACACTTGAAAGAAAAGAGATGTGTAGTACTAGTCCAGTAAACTGGATAGACAAAAGTATTGGAACACCAAACCAAGATCTTTAATGACATCATATTCTAAATAAACAGCCATTGATAAGGAGATGGTCCCCATTTGCAGATAGGTCAAGCATTGATGTTTTACGAGAAGGTCTGGGTCACAATCTCCGTTCCAGTTCATTTCAAAGGTGTTCGATGGGGTTAAGGTCAGGGCCAGTCAGGTTCTTCCACACCATGGATTGTGTACTGGGGCACAGTCATGCCCGAATAGAAGAGGGTCTCATCTCATCTCACTCATTTTCTACCGCTTATCCGAACTTCTCGGGTCACGGGGAGCATGTGCCTATCTCAGGCGTCATCGGGCATCGAGGCAGGATACACCCTGGACGGAGTGCCAACCCATCGCAGGGCACACACACTCTCATTCACTCACACACTCACACACTACGGACAATTTTCCAGAGATGCCAATCAACCTACCATGCATGTCTTTGGACCGGGGGAGGAAACCGGAGTACCCGGAGGAAACCCCCGAGGCACGGGGAGAACATGCAAACTCCACGCACACAAGGTGGAGTCGGGAATCGAACCCCGACCCTGGTGGTGTGAGGCGAACGTCTTTCACTTTTATTTGAACGAGGGTCTTTCACTTTTATTTGTCAGTGAAAAATAACTAAAATTCAAAGTAGTCTAGTCCACTGTCTGGTGCATAAGAAGGTAGTACTATGCTACATGCTAACAGAGTAGTGTGAGACGTTTGCCTTTGGTGTCTACAATCCAAATTCATTCAAGCTCATGATCAATTTTCACGTAGCAATTTTCTGTCAAACTTCTTAAAATGATCAACTCAGATTGTAGTCATTTATCTTTTATGTGTTTATGTCAACATCCCTTAAAATCCCTTAAGCGGCGAGACTTAAAAAGTGGAAAGCTTCATTACAGATTATCTTTGTCTATTAGTAAATGGCTAATTCTTCTTTTCGTGCTCACACACAGTTCTTCTGAAGCTTCCTTCAACAGGAATACGTGGTCCAAAAGAAGGTCAAAGTAAGTCCACAATGCTCTTCTGTCTGATCTCGAGCATTCTGAATAGAGACAGAGAGGATTAGAAAACTATTGGTACAGAATGGTGGTTCTTGCTGTATTTTATGCAACAAAAAAAAATTTAAACAAGACACTTAGATATCAAACAGAATGGTATCTTGTTCACATGCGTCAAACATGAGTACAGCATAGAAAGTAATTACATATGTAGCTTCACTTGTAGGAGTTTAAGAGAAGAATCCAGTGCATGCAGTTTCACCAATTCGAGTAGATTTCTGCAAAAAAAAAAAATCTTTTTCTGCATAAATTCTGCAGCAAAATTAAGCATTTTTAATACACACCAGATTATACACTAGTTAATCTCAGATGCACAAAACTATCCTGAAAAATAAGAGAATCATATATTTGATTCTTCCGGCAATAACAACATTGCAATAAGCATCAGAAAGGTGCATATTAGCAGTGGAATCTTCTGCAGTTTAGGTTTGTCGCTTGTTGCAACTTTAACTCCTTTAAAAAGATGGCACAAATAAAGCAGCTACTGAAGAAGAATGAATAATAAATGATTTGCACTAATTGTATTTCACATCCTACTCACATAGTGAAATATGATTTAAAATTCATTTCCATTCGAAAATTAATACAATTACAATGATGGTAAATTATAAATCCAACTACATGCATTTTAATCATAAATATTTCATTTAAAATAATGGCCAAATAGTGGAAATAAGTGGGACTGAACTCCAGTAGCAAGTTGAAACAGGGTCTGTGTTTTCATGCAGCTCTAGATTTTGCAATACTGCTACCCAGCCAAAGGCACAAACCAGGATCCAGGATCAATGTTGGACACAAATGGCAGTGCAGAGCATTAAAAAGAATTAAGCCAGATCTCATTCAGCCTGGGTCTTCAGGAACCAGTACATTTGTGTAGAATATCAAGAAGATAAAGATAAAGCAAGAGATAAAGCCTCGGCTTTATGGAAAAGTTTACTTTAGAACTTGAGATGTGCTTTAAAACTTGGGATGTTCATTTCAAGTAGCACCAAATGTGCGATGGTCAGGTGTGTGTGGGTGGGTGGGCTTGGGTTTCCTGCTGAGGGTTTTCTGGTTTCCTTCCACCTTCCATAAACATTTGGGTTAGTAGCCTAGGCATGTCACTTTGCATCTAGATGTAAATGTGTGTGTGTGTGTGTGTGTGTGTGTGTGTGTGTGTGTGTGTGTGTGTGTGTGTGTGTGTGTGTGTGTGTGTGTGTTTCTGTGTGTGTGTGTGTTTCTGTGTGTGTGTGTGTGTGTGTGTGTGTGTGTGTGTGTGTGTGTGTGTGTGCTCACCAAGGTAAAATAGTTCCAAAAGATGGATGGAGGGATGGAGCGATGAATGGACTGATTGATTCATTAAATAATGAAATTTAAAAGTTGTATCTCATGTCACCTGATAAAACACTCTGTGGCTCAAATATCAGAAAGTCCTGATACATGAATGTGAACAAAATCTAATTTAACCCAAAACGTATAAGGTTCATGTTTATTATTATTTTTTACTGGCGATAGAGATACAAAACATGCTAACCAGGAACCCAGCTTGAAAGTTTTTTATTTTATTTTATTTTTATTTTTATTTATTTTTTCCTTTGTCATCTCCATGTTTGCACAAGACTGCCACCTTGTGGCCTTTTTTTTTGCCTGTGTTCCTAGTCATATGCTATGACTATGCTGTTTCTTAGAGGTTATAAATAAATCAAATGAAAAGAAACGAAATGATTGGAGCATAAATAGTCCATTGTTTCGTAGAAGCATTTAAAATAATTCTTTTTTTCTTCTTTTTTTTAAACGACAATATTGAACATTTTTAATAATCCTTTCTTCCAGTAGCCTGAAACATGTTTGTTTACTTTTTGCACAGTGTTCTTGGGTATTTTCTCCTTTTAATAAACCACTTTGAGTGTCAGAGAGGAGTGGCCCAGATCAAGTATCACTGGTTGTGTGTGAAGACAAAGTTGTATAGAGTCGGAACAACACAACACAGGCTGTAACAGTGTATAAACCCTCCTGTGCACTGTGACTACTCAGGTGCGCTCCCAGACTGTGTGGGGCGTCAAATTACACTTCCTGGTTCGCAGGTATCGGACACACCTGCCGAGGAAAGAGGACGTCATTTGCTCACCGAAACTTGTAACGTTCGTATCTTTTTTCACTGGAAAGAGTAATATGGACTGAAAAAAGTCTTAAAGGAAACAAAAAAAAAAAAAGGAAGCCTCGTCGATTAAAGAAAGTTAAGGAAGACGTCTGGAATATTGTTTTTTAACCGGTAAGACTGGTCACTTTGTTGTTTAGGGTTAAAGGCCTACAAAGGCGTATAGAGGGTATATAAAAGGGGGGAGGGAGAGGGGTATGGGTTATACTGTATTTATACAGTTTGTTGGGTATTTATTAATTGTTTACTGTATACATCCTGTTCTGGACTTTTGTGGAAAGTCGAGTCTGCTCGGTGTGATAACAAGAAGCCTTTTGGGTTTGTTTGTGGATTTGTTTTCAGAGCACGTCAAAGTGAAGACAGGAGACCTGATGATCACGATCACGATCACGATCATGCCTCCTCGGATCTGGGTGTTCGTTCTGACCACGTCTCTGATTCAGACTCTTGTCCTGGCCCAGAACCCTGTAGAACAGTGCACTAGCAAGTTCACAAAAGGAAAGGAAGACTTCGTTTTAGACACGGACGAGTCTGTGAATGAAGGTGCCGAGTTCCTCGGATCTCCTCCGCAGGTGTCCGGACCCAAAGATTGTGTGTCGGCGTGCTGCAAAGAGCCCAAATGTAACCTGGCTTTAATGGAAAATGGAGCTCAAGAAGGGTCCATCAAGTCCTGCTTCCTCTTCAACTGTTTGTATAAGCAGAAGAAAGCGTGCCGCTTTATCCGAAAGATGGGTTTCAGCAACTATTTATTGACCTCTGACTTTGCCAACTACTTGGAGAAATATGATCCAGGTAAAAGAGAATAAAAATGTTTTGAATTATTTAGAAAGTGGAGGAAAAAGATCAGAACTGGGATTACGATATTGTGTTCGGGATCGGTGTGTAATTTAATTCTATTTCTATTTTATTATTATTTTTTTAAATAAACTTAAAAATAGGAATTAAATACATATATAAAATGCTATGCTGATTTTTAAAATTTATTTTTTAATACATATCTCATTTTTATATGTTTTTACTATCGTAATCTTTAATACATTCACGTGGTTTAGGTCATCTAGTCTATTATTCGAGATTAGTATAGAAATATTACGTAAAACTTCCATAAAACAGAATTCATTCCTCACGTGGGATTAGTTCTCTGTTTTTATCTTGTGTTTCTGTTTAATCAGTTTCTCTTTTGCTAAATAGCCTACAGTTCTATTTGACTTATAAAGCATGTGACGGTGCAACATCAAAATATCTATATAATGTGTTTTATGTAATCAGTTTTCTTTAAAAATCATCTACGATCTAATCCAGTCTTGTCACAGCGAACCTCTTGAGTGGTCTCAGATGTGGAATCACTTCAGTGATCATCCTTGTTATGTATTTTTTTATTTATTTATTTTTTAGTGTTTTGCTTTGTTTTCATCCTTAAACCGTACCTTTTCTTGGAAAACAGTTCCTGTAATTCAAGATTCCCTCTTGCCTTCCTGTTGAAATACTCATAAAGAGCACACGTATGTGCACATGCCTCAGACCTGTTATGACTTGTTTGTGGACCGTAACGACCTGCTTTCACCGCTGTTTATAAAATGTGATCACAATTTGTTGTCTTGTCTTGGTCAGAAAAAAAGGATCATCCTCCGAGGGCAATGGCAGGACAGGACAGAGTGGTGCAGCCTCATGACGTTGTGATCCTCAATGGCGTTGAGTGTAAGGATGATGGTGAAATTGTGGATTACAAGTGGGAGCAGGTGTATGGAAGCCACACTGTCCTCGAGGTGTGTAAAATATCTTATCGGGCTCCAGGTTCTACTTCTGCTTTAGTAGAAAGACAGGAACTGCTTATGGTTTTCTAAAGGCTGTAGACTTGTTAAAGAGCATTCCACATTCTCTAAACTCTAAGATAAACTCATTAAGATTTTTACATAACGTTTACCACATGTTCACCTTCATCTCACACATTTCGAGCACAATTTTAGATTTGGATTTTGAAGGACAGCTCTGTGTGTCTGTTGCTTTCAGAAAACCACTTTCAAAGATGAAGTGAGAGTGTCTGGTCTGTCTGCTGGAGTGTATAAGTTCAGGCTCACCATCATGGACAACGCTGGCCAGTCTGACTCAGCAGAGGTCACTATCTTGGTCCTCACACCTGAACAGTCACACCGTGAGTATTTGCTTTACCACAAACCTACTATAAGCTGTCAGCGCAGTTTGATACTGACGCCGCTAAGACGTGAGTTCTCTCAGTATTTATATACCATGTTTATGACCATATCTCATATGCAGTGTGTTCTGTTGGCAAATATTATCATTGAGATGAACATGATATGATGGTATCCCTGTGTTTGTGGGGTTTTCTGGATCTTATTCCCACCCCCTTAATCCAAAAACATGCATGTGGGCAGATTGGCTAAACTAAAAGGTGTTAATGTGTGTATTCATGGTGTGATGGGATGGAATGGTGTCCCATCAAGGTTGATTGGTGGTTTCTGGGATCTACCTGATTGATCATTACCAACAATGAGTAAATGTAATTAACATGAAACAAACGCTTTAATATCACACATGTAACTCTTGCTGGTTTGTTCCTTTAGTCAAATTAATATTTAAAATCAATCAACAGTTCAGTCAAAATTAGTAATGAGGAATTTGAATAATGGGAATAAAGTCAATAACTTTTATTTTTCTAGTAAAAGCTCAAACGGTCTGCTAGAATGTCCAGTGCCTTGATATACAGTATAACTGAAAGCGGTTGGAAAAAAAAAGTCTTACTTGGAATCTTTATTTTATTCCACACGCTAATGAAGAACAAAGGTGTTGACTAGTGTTTGGAAATTCTGTACTATTTTTAAATTACAACAGAGAAATTGGATTATTTAAAAGTTGTTTTTTTTTTAAATGCTAATAAGGAACTAAACTCCATACGCACTCACTGAACACTATTAGAAATCCTCTCCCTTTGCTCTCAATACAGCCTCAGTTCTTCATGGCATGAATTCCACATGATGTTGGCTAGCACAGTTTCATGCTGTATATCCCTTGTTTTTTCCACATGGCTGGCATATTCGATTCGTATCCGGTGACTGTAAAGACCGCTGAAGACCCTGAGCTCATTGTCATGTTCATGAAACTGGTTTCAAATGCCTTTTTGTTTTGTGATTTTTATCTTGGAAGTAACCATTAGAAGATGGTAAATTGTGGCTGTGAGAATGGATTCATGTGGTCAAATAGGCCGTCTTCATTTGGTGACAAAGTGTGTGAAGAGAACCTTATTTACACTATCTGTCATGTCAGAAATGTTTCTCCAGTCTGCTGTCCATTAACCAGTTTGGGGAAGCCTGCGCCCACTGCAGCCTCAGACAGACAGGATCTGATGTGGTCACTTGCTGTTGTAGTCCATCTGCCTCAAGCTTCTGCATTCTGAGATGTTTTTTTTGCACGGTTGTACACCGTGATCATCCGAGTTACTCCACCTCCGTTCACAGGATTTCTGTAGTTGTTCACACTATTTTGGGAAAACTCTAGTGACTGACGTGTGTGAAATGTCCAGTTCAAACCAGCACGTCTGGTACCAACAACCATGCCATGGTGAAAATTCTGATTTTGAGATTATATTTTTGCCATTCTTGTGGTTGGGTTGAATATTACTCGAAGTTCATGTCGTTTTTACATTTCACCTTTTATGCCATGTCTTCACCTGTCGTTTGAAGATAGCCAGTGACTTAGCTGTGGGGCTGGGGGAACAACAGGGAGTCTTGCCGTATACCCGACTCTGAGATGGTGGGACCTGTCGGCATGCTTCTGTGCATTGCACTGCCAATAATTGGGTAACCGTTTGAATGAGAAGGTGTACAAGAGTTTCTAATGAAGTGCTCAGTGCGTGTATAAAAGAAGTAGTCAATTCTGTGTATTACTAATCTTGATGGCTGTCAAGATGAACAACTTTAGGATTCCTTAAGAATCTTTGGCCATGTTACACGTTGCTTACATCATGTCCTTTAATTTGACTTGTCCTGTTTTTGTTGTTTTTGTTTTTTTAATAATTTCCTTGTTGAGTTTCCTAGCACCAATGATTGAATTTAAATCAAGCTTAATAAAGACACTTTGATTGTGATTTTCCTTAACAAAATCCCATCCTTTAAAAAAAACAAACAAGGGACTTCAGGAGTAGAAAAGGAAAAAGTGATCCAACATACGCGAGAAAGCGGAAATGAGTCTTGGTTTGTGCAACGCTTTCGTCTTTAAGGCTGTGAAACTGGTTGAGCTGGTTTTCATTTCGAGTTTCACACGTAGAGAAAGAGAACATATGCATCATCTGGTTTCCTGTGCGTGAGATTCAGTGAATGATCTATGATGAGTTAGCTGTACTTCACATCATATTTGTGGTGTCTTTTTTTTTTTTTTTTTTTTTTTTAAATAAATAAAATAGTTTCGACTTTTTCTTTAGCTCCCTTAATTAAATTCACACATGACAGCTGTAAATTGTGTATCAGATGAGATAATCAAGTATAATAAAAATAGAGTATATATCATGTACATTATTATAAGCTATAAAAAAAACATTACTCGGACTAATTGTGAAAGCACAAGCAGTAACAGATAAGGAGCAAAGTAGATCTGATCAGCTGATCATCTAACAAATAGAGACATTTATCAACATTGCAGTAAAATGTGCAAAAATGAAACCGGGCTTGCTGTCTAGAACGGAAGGCTCTAGTGGTTGATCATTTTCCTGGCACAGTGAATTATTGTGCAGGGTGATCGCTGTTGGTAGAAACGTCGTCGCCGAATGTTCTCCACTGTTCGATCGATAAATCATGGAGAGGATGTGTCCTTTCCATGACCCCGACGAAGCTGTCCAGAAAGCATCCAAGACCGCGTCAACCTTCTTTACCAGTTTACAGAACATCCGTGTTTCTCATGTGCTCAAGCTGCACCTGCCCCAAGCATACTGCCACAAAGCCGACTGCATTCACAACAACAGATTTTTGTATATCCAACATCTTGCTGTAAACATTAAGGTTGCCCTAAATAGATCCTGAGGTCCTTTAGAGTCTTCCTTCCAGTCCAGCCTGTCATCACCAAGGTATTTACAGGTTTCAACCAACTCAGCATTCTGTCCCATGATGTTTATCGGTCTACTTGTGGTCCTTTGCCTTCTTCAAGTCAACCACCATCATATTTGCCAAGAGTAGAGGGTTCATGCCACACACCAGTCAACACATTTGGCTACTAGGTCCTAATACTCTTCTCCCTGTCAAGCTTCCTGATGAGCTTAACCACAGAATACGTTCTGTAGGTGACTGAGGTCTGACTTGTACTTGGAGGTCTGTGGTGTACAGGGTAAAGAAAAGGAACCGTGACAACACAGGCTCTCAGACAGGGCAGCACCCCAGCTGCATGAACTGACGTCTGTCTGACCAGAGGTCTGTCACCTTCTTGGAGATCATGGAGGCGTCAAGCTACATTCTACACTTATTTATCAGGAGAGTTTAGATGGCGTTGAATGAACTTGAGAAATCAGAAAAGAAACGTTGGAACGAGGCATCAAACACTTTTTTTAAATGGAGCCTAACTGGATTTGAATAATGCTTGTAATCCAAATTGTAGCCTACTATCTGTATCTGTATTCGGTCCCCATATTTGTTTTTCTCCTCTCTCTTGCTGATTGTATTGTTTGTTTGTTTTTTTGCTCTTGGCGGTTGTCACTATAGAAATACTATAGACATTGTTAGCTGTCAGATGGCATATGTTGACGTGAATGTTAGTGCTTATATATCCAGTGAATTATTTGGTTCTCCTTAAAAATTAATGGTTAATCATTAAAAGCCTTGTTATTTTTAGTGCTTTATCAAGTGTTCTTCAGAAATCTAAAAAAAACCTGGTGCGGTTTCCGATGTATGCTCTACCTCCTTTCGTTTGCAGTTCAGTTAATAGCTATGGCTCAGTCATCACATGCTTGGCATATTTTGTGTTAATTCTCATGAATGAGAACTATGGAATGAGAGGTGTGGTTTAATGGTTCAGCGTGACCAACCATCGGTTATACATTTGTATTAAAAAGGTTTGGGAGAGTGTTGGTTTAGCTTTAGCCTCACTTCTCCTGCCCTCGTTTATGGCCTTGGCATCATGATGCGCTCTCTACTGAAAGAGCTGGATCTGTAGTTGGTGGTGGTCAAAGCTCTAGATCATAAGGCTTTATGCACACTCGCAGAGTCTATGCCAGTTCATGTGCACAAGGTCAGTAATCCAAAATAAGGACGTACCAAATAAGACGTTTTTCAAGTTGTTGCTGACAACCATTTGTAATGAAAACCTTTGTTATATGATAAACAGAAGCACACACATCTTCAGACATATGGACCTCTGTGTGTGTTAAGGTTTGGTACAATTTTAAAAAGTAATTACCCCCACCACCACCCAGTTTGCTGTTATAACAGCCTTCTATTCTAGTAAACCTTTCCACTAGATCTTGGAATTTAGCTTCATTCAATCTCTAAAGCATCAGTGAGTTCGGGCATTAAGTGATAAAGATGTTATGTGAGAAGGCCTGGTGCTCAGCCGACGCTCCTTATTCACCCCAAAGGTGTTCATTGGAATCAGGTAAGGTCAAGGCTCAGATCACTTAAGTTCGTCCATGTCAACCTTGGCAAAACATGTCTTCATTGAGCTCAGCAGCATTGTCCTTCTCAAACAGGTTCGGGCCTCTTTGATCCAACGGGAAGGGAAATCTTAATGCTACAGCATACAAAGTCATTCTATACAACTGTGTGCTTAAACTTTGTGGCAACAGTATAGGGAGGCCACACATATGGGTGTGTACATGTGTCTGGCCATATGGAGCACATGGCTGTAATTCTCCTGCAATAAGGAAATCCTTCTGTTTAATGGTTAATGGTTTTAGTTAGTTAGTACATGGCTGTCAAGTCTACAGACAAAGCAAAGATGCAGTAGAAACTAGACAACAGAATTAGGAACATTTGTCAGATGTGAATGACTGAGAAACTCGTTTGCCGTCGATTGTGCGATACTGAGAAACATCACCTACTTATGAACTCGTTTAGTAGAATGAACTAACTTACTTACTTATTTTCTGTAAGTCCTTGGCTTTGTGCTGTTTTATTTAGCTCTATGCTCTTTTATGTAGCACCGTGGTCCTGGAGAAATGTTTCATTTCATTTTCACTATGTACTGTATCACCTATACAGGTATATGGTTGAAATGACAATAAAAGCGGCTTGGCTTGGCTTGTGAAATGTCCGGTGTGCTGCACTGTACATTTGTGTACTGGATCTGATGTGTACAGGCTGTTTAGATGTTTTACTACTGCTGCACCAGTATGTTTATCATTTGATATCAATTAAAGTCTGTCTCGCTGTTGCTATCAACGTCTCTGCACATAGCTGTAAGGTAGACAGTAGCCTTGTAGTAAAATTTGGGGCAAGTCGTGGACTAATGGTTAGAGAGTCTGACTCGTAATCCTAAGGGTTCGAGTCTCGGTCCGGCCACCGAACCCCCCAACTGCTCCCCGGGTGCCGCAGCATAAATGGCTGCCCACTGCTCCGTGTGTGTGTTCAGTGTTCAGTGTTCTGTGTGTGTGTCTGTGTGTGTGTGTGTGTGTGTGTGTGTGTGTGTGTGTGTGTGTGTTCACTGCTGTGTGTGTGCACTTTGGATGGGTTAAATGCAGAGAACGAATTCTGAGTATGGGTCACCGTACTGTATGTCACGTCACTTTATCCTTTTTACGAAAGTGTAGACCTGGAGTGTGCTGGTAAAGTGCCTGCTCTTGGACCAGCCCGTACTTATTTTGGGCACCCATGGTATAAAATATTAGATAAAATCAAGATATTGTTGGGGCAGGATGGCATTACATAATGGCACGACCTCAAGCAAAATGAGTAATTAAAAAAAATGAGCAACTGTGTATGAGCTAATATATTTAACCAGGGTTTACAGGTTTCAGCAAAACTTTTGACTCAACTACATCTCTACATCTCAACTACACAAAAAGGCAACACAAAATTGTTCTCATCTTCTCAAGAAAGTTTGCCTCCCCCCCCTCTGGGAAGAGCACAAAGTAAAATTGTTGCTTCTTTGCTTTGAAAGTAGCTAGTTAAGCTGGTTCAGGCAGCTGGAAAGGATGCTCCCTGAACGTGCTTCTGTGGAGGATTTTTGGGCATGTCCAACAGGGAGAATCCCCAGGGCTTTTGAGAGATTATGGGTATCCCCATGAAGGCGCTAGGAGAAAGAGGTCTGTGCATCTCTGCTCTGCTTAGACTGTTTCCCCTGCAATATGGACCCAGATAAGTAAAAGAGAGAGGAGGGATGGATGACCAGATGGATGGATGTTATAAGGAACCCCTTTTTTTTTTTTTTGCCTATATGGGCCTCTATTAGAGTCTGTTGTAGTTATATATATATATATATATATAATGGAAGTTGTAAATGATCAACAATTATCAAGTTAACACGTGTTGATCGGCTGAGGAAATAAATAGCTACATTTTTACAATGTGACATCACTCGTCTGCTATTACGTTTTTTTCCATTCTTGTCTGTTTTGTTTGATCTTTTTTCTAGACCACTGTCTGGTGCCCAAGAAGGTAGGACCATGCCGTGGTTCATTCATTCGCTGGCACTACAATGCGCTGACAGAGCATTGTGAGAAGTTCACTTTTGGAGGCTGCAATCCAAACCGCAATAACTATCTGTCCGAGGCGGAATGCATCCAAGCCTGCGAGAAAGTTTCAGGTAGCATTCTTGTTTGTAAAACACAAATATGAACGTCAATATTGTTGGTAATGTGACAGATTTATCATTCCGTTGTATAAGTTGGCACAAGATCTGAAATGTGTAGAAAAGCAGAAGCACGGCTAGATGTCTGGAATGCTACCTCAAATGCTTGCTACTAATTTGTTTGTTCATCTGTCCGATGCAGTCAACACGTCTTCGTCATCAGGAAGACATGGCCGAATTGATCTTCCGAGTAAGTCCTCGAAGCCGCTATCTTAATGTCTGCCTTATCTAAATGAATACACGCAGTAAAACTATATGTATAACCAAGTCAACTGTAAGGTTCCAGAAATCTTTTACAGGCCACCACTAAGTGCTGAAATTTTGACCTCGTGCCTTCAGTCTCATGTTGAATTATTTATTATGTTTATATCGGCCTAGAAAATCCTTTTGTATGCCCGAACTCACAAGGTTGGTCTGTCTTTTAGATGAAAAGTGTGGGGCTTCATGTGGACCAGAGACGTTTACTTGTGCTAATGGATGTTGCATAGATCAAGAACTTGAATGTGATCAGGAGAAGCAATGCAGCGATGGCTCAGATGAAGAGCAGTGTGCCAACAGTAGGTATCAAGGTCCAAGTTGCTCAACAGAAAATGCTTTCTGACCTTTTATACCTTTATTTAGTCTTGCTATGTTGCTAGTCTTGCAGAATCATGATCTATTGTCACATTCATATCACATCCTTTTGCTTTGTTAAAGGTTTGCAAGCAAAATAATTTCTCAGTCATTTGTGATCTGTGACTTGAACAAGCTAGCAACATAACTATTTTACATAATTTAAGTTATGTAAACTGTGCACTAAGACTTCTGATACCTAAACCTTTTTACTGTGATAAATTATAGCAGATGAGTGTTTACAAACCCCCCCCCCCCCCCCATTTTTTTATTTATTATTATTATTATTTTTGCAAATTAATTTTTTTTTCTGTTTCTGCACAGTGGACACAGAGTTTCGTCGATTGCTTGACATAAACGAAGACGACAAGGGTTTGCACCATCAACTATGATTTTTTATTATTTATTTATAATTGTGTCAATGTTTCTTTCTTATTTAAACTCTTTTCTTCCACCATCAACATTTAAGGCATTGCAGCCAGCCACTGCACACAACCTCCCGTCACAGGACCCTGCCGAGGCAGCAATACCATGTGGCACTACAACCCATACGAGCAGAAATGCAGCCGCTTCAACTACGGTGGTTGCCAGGGCAACGATAACCAATTTGATACTGAGGAAAAGTGCATGAAGTTTTGCAGTAAAGTCACTGGTGAGTTTCAGCTAGGGGACACACTACTCACTGTCACTAATAAGCCCTAACGAATCAGTCCATACAGGATTTTGTGTTTTTTTTGGTGGTTTTGTGTGTTGGGATTTCAGATATTCTCAGAACACAAAAGCAAGCAAGCTCTGCAATACTCTCAGGCGCTTGCAAATTTTCAAAATTACCACAGATTTTCTGCAGGTTTACTTCAAGATGCATCTTGTAACGTCATCAGAAAACTCTTCGGTTTGTGTGAGTCGAAAACATATCATAGAATATGTCTTCACTGGTAGGAGTGTAAGAGAATCCTGTTATTTTTTATTTTTTTGTCAAGTCAAAAAAACAACAACTCTGCAGTTAAAAACCTGCAGGCATTCCCGGAGGACTCGCTCATCTTCAAATAAATTGAAATGACATTCAAAAAAGTAAAAATATATTGATTATAGTCGAGCTTGCTGTAACGAGTGTTGAACGATGAGGCAGAGGATCCAAGTGCAGGTAGAAGATTTATCCTCCACCCAAAACAACAAAAGGTCTGGGAGGGTGGTGGAGTCTTGGGGGTGGGATGGAGGTCCACTGACCCCGCAGGCATGACGTGAGCAGGCTTGAGATTAGCACCGTTTTCCTCCTCGTGTGACACCCACAGTGTAAGCAGATCCACTCAACCTCAGTTAAGCAAAGTCTATGTATTGCTCTAGAGTCCAGTGTGGGGTATGTGATGGTGTTAACCGTGATAAACCAAACCGGAAAATGTCCTTGAGAGTCGAGTCATTTAGATTTTAGCTTATAGTAGAGTTGAGAGAATTCCTCCACAAAATCCTCAATAGGCCGACACCCATGACGAAGGCGTAAAATCCTCACTGCTGGATCCATAGCAAGGTCTGTTGTTCAGTAACGTGCGCTGAACGCCGAGGCAGAGGATCCAGGTGCAGGTAGAAGATTTATTAAACAAAAACACAAAGTAATCCAGGGAATGGCAAACAGGATGAGAAACATGAGCACACAAAACAGTCATAAAGGACAACAGACAAAAAACTTGGGCAACACTCAGGGTTAAATACAAATACATACAGGGAGCCAATGACAGATGAGAACAGGAACAAAAGACAAACCACATCCAATCAGAACATGATACATACACTAGGCCAAAGAACATGAGGGCATCGGAAGCAGAACACAAACATTACAAGACGGGTGGCAAAGTAAAAGGCATGAAATCCATAACATGAAACAAAGGCCAAAACCGACGTGATATTTGTCTCTTAATATTAAACCTTAATGTTGTTTTCTTCAGATTGTTACTAAGGTAAAGACTGAGAATCTCTAGAATGGAACAAAATAATCTAACAATAGGTGAGGAAGTACATATTACTGTGCAATAATCCATGCCAGGGTGGTATGATGCCACCCTAAAGTGGCTTGTTTCTGTATCATCTGGAAATGTTGCTCATATTTCAATAAATCCAGAAAGTGCCACTGTGAGCGTGACACTTGTGTGCGACACTTAAGACTCCTGGCATCACATTTAATGGTTATATCTTTCTATTATTTAGCAGAATACATTCTACAGAGTTTTCCTACAGCTTGAACTACTCTCTGAGCCGTACTTTATATATAGTATGTAAGTTTATCAATTATTATTGTCTGACTCTTTTACAGAGAAAGATGCTTTCGCCAATCGGGCGATCTTTGAGAAGCAGACAGAAGACAGTCAATCAGGTAATTACACTGCTGTTCAACTTCTTAAGGAAAATTGTGCTTGCATTTAAAAGCTATACAGATCGTTTGTTGGTCCTCTGGGGATGCAATAGCCTAGTGGATAAGGTGTTTAGCTATTGTGTGGAAGGTTGTGAGTTCATATCCCATGTTCTGCCACTGATGGGCCCCTGAGCAAGGCCCTTAATCATCAGTTGTTTAAAATGAGATGAAATTGTAAGTAATTCTGGATAAGGGCATCTGCCAAATACAAGAAATGTTACTGTTACGTTTTGCTCCATTGTTGTTGTTGTATATTATGATGTATGCTTAGGCAGCTTGCTTGGTGGTGACTGATCAAAATAATAATTTCAAGATTTTGGAAAGTTTGTATAGATGTAAAGGCTTTTGTAATGAAAACGCTGAATTGTTGTAAATTCCAGGTAAACCGAATCCTGGGTTATTTTGGCTCACGGTTCACACTGTTTATACTTTTCCCAGGGTTAACGATGACATTTCACACTGTGCATTCATAAACATATAATATTATTGCATCAGCACCTAAAGACTTATCTTGTATCAGTGAGGGAGGAAAAGACAGGTCTGATGTTTTGATTAGACAAATTTTTTGTTTGTTGTGTAGTTGATCAGGCCTTTATAGATATCCAGCTTTCACTCATTTTCAGTCAGTTCCTTAAATACTCTTCTTATTACTGACGGTGCCGTTCAGCTTGTCTCCAACAGACTTTAGACACCATATCTGTAACGGGAAAACAAAAATAGTGTTTCCAATGGAACTGTAGTGAAGAGGAGATGGTTTTATTGTTAAACTCTGTGACTACTGTTTACACAAGACACTGAGTTACTGAGACTGTACAAAACATGTGTTATAATGCACGCACTGTTCGCACAATTTCTGATTGGGTGTCCATCGCTAAACATCTAGCCATATTCTAGCGCCACGTCATTTAACACTGTACATGTTTGGCGGACCAGCGCAGGGTTAACTCTAAAGAGCTAGTGCTGACTAGGCTTCAGAGCAGGCTTTCATGACTCTGGGTCAAAAGCAATGCTAACTCTGATTCTAAATTACAAGTGTGAGACGTTCCTCTAGCTGAGGTTTAATGCGATGGTAATCCTGGGTTTGGAACGGTGTGAAAAAGTCTGTCCATCATCACTGTCTGTCCTGTCACATCTCCATTCAATGTGTGTCTTCCCCGGTCCTCAATTTCCCCCATTTCTTTGTTTTTTCCCCTCAGTTTCCATTGCCATTGCTGTTGCACTAGGCTTGGCCATCCTGATCTTGCTGGCTGTGCTTGGTTACTGCTTCCTAAAGGACAAGAAGAAGAAGCAGTCAAGGCACCAGCACATTTCTGCAAATGGTACACACACACTTCATATGGACGACACTGAGAAACTTGTCTACAACAGCACCACAAAACCCATCTGATTCCCTCCTCCTTTGTCCAGCTACTGCAGACTGCAGTGCTTTTTCTGCTGTAAACCACCCAAATCTGCTCGTTTAAGTGTTTAAGAATTATAGCGTGTAATACATTCACGATTTACAAAATAACAGAATTACTGTAAATAGCATCTTTTTAAATATTTTTGCTAGACCTCTGTGAAGTATATAGGACAATTTTTGACACCTTTTGATTTCCTTAACTGAACCTTATAAACAAGCAACAGACTAGTGCATGTTTATATATATATATATATATATATATATATATATATATATATATATATATATATATATATAAAATACACACACACACACACACATATATATATATATAGGTTTTATAGTTTGAGATGTTTACTTGAGAATGGATTATATATAGTGGATTATCGCCCACTTCGGTCCTACTGACGATTTGAAAGAAATGCAATAATGTTTTACATGAACGCAGACAAACATCAAGTAAGAACCACCACTGGCATATTCATCTACAGTAGTAAATAAAATAGCAACGTGTAAACACTTTCAATAACAGGAAGATTCAAATGCTGGGAAAATGTCAAAAATGTGCAATAAATGAAGCTCCCAAGACTGGAATTAAACAGAACGAAGCTCTACACCAATACTGGAAAAACTCTGTTTAGAGTTGACCTTACGCTAACAGCAAATTCGGACTATCCGCTAACTGAGCCTTTCAGCTAGGAAATCGGGGAAGACGTGAGCACGTGCAGGGATGACTGAGACTGGAACCACTTTATCTGAACTCATACACAAGTACTCAACTCTTGTAAAACCTTGTGGATGCTTTTAAATGACTCCTTGATTGTTTTTTTTATTTTTTTAATAGATAATTTTATTTGGTAATCCACTTGGTCTGAACATGTTTCTTTTGAGGAGGTCATATATATATTTTTTTGTTTGCTAACTATATTCTGGAAATTAAAACTGTGTTTTGTTTTTTGTATTTTCTGCATTATACTATTCCTTAATTAGCATCTCACTACTCAGGGTTTAAAGTTCTAATATAAATATTCAGATCTACTTCTAGACGAGAATGGGTTCGTCGGACCTAGACTAAAACACGCATCAAGAACGCATATAGATTAATGATTGAAGAAAACAGTAAAACATTTCCATAAATCAGATTTTAATAGTTTAAGCTAAAACAATCATATGTGAAAAACTTGCTCACTTCTTTTTGTACATATCTATAAATATAAGTTTGAAATGTCTTCACCTGTTTTTAAAGCTTCAATAAAAGACATGATGTATAGTGTGACCTTGTGTTTGATTTGGTAGGGAATAATGAGTCAAGAGGAACAGTGAAGAGAGAGATGCAGACTTATTTTATTACTGTACATCCTCAAACTGTGATTTATAGCCCACATGGTCACCATTCTCAGCTTCGCCAACATAAGGAACTAAGGTCAAATCTGAAATCACTGAAACACACACAGTATACCACTGCTAAACATTTAATCTGATTTAGGGAACTACTTTGGAGATCTATCTCTTAATCAGTGGGAAGTCTAACGGCTCATGACAAACAAATTTCTCGTGAACAACTATCACAACACATAAAAACAGTATCTGATCATCCAGGTAGCAACACAGTATTAAGAATCAAGCTTAACTGTCTAAATTCAGTTATTGTGACTTATGGACTGTACGTAAACATCCGTTATCTTTATATAATATTATCGGTATCTGTTAAGTCGTTATTATTTTTATATTATTAACATGTACAAAGGTGTTCCAAATGCCATGAGCGCTTTCTGTTGCTAACGTGTGAGCAGCACAAAGCTAATAGCTTTAACTAGGGTTGTCAGGATTCAGATTTCATCCCAACCAGTTCTCAAAAAACTCATGAAAGCTTATGAAATTAGCCCAGAAAATTGGGCAATGAAAAACTGAGGGTCAGTCTGATGTATATACATTATCTACTGCAAAATCACCCTATTCATTCTCCTTATCTTTCCAATATATCTTGTGGTTCTGTACTGTACATCAGAGACACTCTCTCTACACTTACAGTACACTTTGCCTACATTTGTGGACATTTAATAGGTTAAATTCTGATCATTTGCTATAAAACAAGATTGTAGTGGATGCTGTATTTAATTTAATCATCCCACCCTGGTAACCTGGTCAATAACAGTCTTGTCTGTTTCTCCTTCATGATTCTTGCCCCAGTAAGCCTCTATTAAGGCTTGTTGCCATGTTGACCGCTAGGTGCAATAGCTCCTATAATGGAACGAAACAGGGCAATTCTGTCCCACAATTGTGCAAGCAACTGAGTGGAACATTGGCTTATATCCATCAAATGACAACATGAAAAAAGAATGAACAAGTATGGCTTTCATTGAAGCATGCCTATGAATAAGGCCCTTCTCTCCAAAAACAATATGGCAGCTTGAGGCTTGTAAACTGGTAGATATTTTAAAACATTTGGGAAAATCATGTATTTAAATGTATATAAGTCTCATGATCTCAGATTCTTGCTCTTGGCTGACAGGAGTGGAACCTGATATGGTTTTCTGCTGTTGTGTTGTGCCTTCTAGGAAACTTTTCATCGCAACACAGGTGTAAAGAGAAAACAAGGAATCAGTTTGGGATATAAAGTTATATGTAAAGACCTGCACAGCATCAGGCAGAATAGGACAGATCACTTGCCTGAGTGGCACGAGACAATGCTACTTACTGACCAAGAAAGAAAGAAGATAAATAAGGAAAATCGTGAAAATTAAGCATGCATGAACGCAGTTGGGGAATAAATTTAGGCCAGTGTCGGTGTGGAAAACATTAGTAAAAGCAAACCAGTCCTGTATTTTTTGTTGTTGATGTTTTTTTTTTATATGTAGATCTATTGCAATTGTGTGGTTTCACCAGCAGAGGGCGCGTTTGATCTACTTATATTACATGAGATGTAGGTCGTTTTCACATTGTATTTTTTTTTTTTGCCTACAGTACAGTCAATAGGATTACAGTTACTGTATGCACACATCTGTGTCCCCTGATTAGGAGAGAATTGACCCCCTATTGTCATTACCTTCAAATTAGCTTTTAACTGCTGTTTTGCACATCACATTTCAACACCTCATCCAACTACTGCTATTACATAAATGTTTATATGTTTACAACAACATAGAAGCCATGCACAATCATACATGTAATAAAAACAAAATCTATTGCATACTCATCGTACAGAACAATGTGATCTATTACAGTCATATGCAAACGTTTAGGAACCCCAGATAATTTCCATGATTTTCATTTATAAATATTTGGGTGTTTGGATCAGCAATTTCATTTTGATCTATCAAATAACTGAAGGACACAGTAATAGTTCAGTAGTGAAATGAGCTTTATTGGATTAACAGAAAATGTACAATATGCATCAAAATGAAATTAGACAGGTGGATAAATTTGGGCATAATGATGCATAAAATGATGAAAATGATGCATATTGCACATTTTCTGTTAATCCAATAAACCTCTTCTCACTACTGAAATATTATTGAGTCCTTCAGTTATTTGAGAGATCAAAATGAAATTGTTGATCCAAACAGCCAAATATTTATAAATGAAAATTATGGAAATTGTCAGGGATTCCTAAACTTTTGCAAATGATTGTGTGTGTGTGTGTGTGTGTGTGTGTGTGTGTGTGTGTGTGTGTGTGTGTGTGTGTGTGTGTGTGTGTGTATTGGGTCCTCCTGTGATGATGTAAGTAATATGTAATGATATGAGGAAAATATGGGAAGGTGCTTTCTCATTGCACCAGTTGAAACTTCCCAGGACACCATTATAATAATACGCAAAGACATGAAACGTAAAACCACGTGTGAAAACCTGATAACACAAAATAAATGCTGTTTAGTATTTAGACAACTTTCAACAACTTAGAACAACTGATCTTACCACATGGAACAATGAACAATAGCTAGCGGAAAACGAGGAATGTCTTTTTGGCGTGTAAACTCGCTCTCTAAGCGACACGCCCCCTTTCCAGGCCAAGCTGCGCGGTGACGTCATGTGTGGGCGGGGCTTTCTTTATCCTGCGGCTCGAGTAATTACAGAAGTGTGTAGTGTAGTGAAGGGAAGTGAAGCGGTGTTATACTGAAGTTGTGTTGACCTCCACATGTGGGATGTAGTCGTCGATTTCGTGCCGAACGGATCTGAAGTGATGCATTTCTACGCAGAGATCCGTCCTGAATGAGATCCAGTGTATTTAGTGTGAAGAACCAGACGTGTGTGCGGTAAGTGCGTTACACTGCCTTAATTAATTAGCTAACTAACTAACTAATTAAGGGACAGTTAATGAATGTGCGCGAGCTGCTTCTTTCAGCTACACAAACTTGTTTGAAAGTTTCCCCAAATGAGATGTTGTTGTTGTTGTTGTTGTTGTTTCTTCTTTACGCCAAAAACTTCTACAACCTTTCATACTTTTTTGCAAATGACAACAAAACGCCAAAACTACACAGAAAAGCGGAGACCTTTGTGTTTACTTTGTCCTTGTAAACCTTAATACCAGCTGCTACAATATACCTGTAACCAAGTGTACACCTTTCTAGTTAATAGGATATAAGATGCAAAAAAATTACAGCAGTTTAGTTCTTTTTCTTCCTGGGACACATTAGTGTTTTGTTTTGTTATTGTTGTTGTTTTGTTTTTGTTTTTTTACATATAAGCATTGTGTGACAATATGCTGCCCATATATGAAGCTAATACCTAAGATACTGTTATGATAACATACAAGACTTTTTTAAGGGTTTTTCCAATGATGTGCATGTTTATTTAGCTTTGTGGGAAAAGAATGATCACATAGCATTTACATTTCTGCCATTTAGATTCAGATGGCAATTTATTTTAATGTATACAATTGAGGGTTAAAGGCCTTGTTTAGCGGCCCAGCAGTGGCAGCTTGGTGGATCTGGGATTCGAACTCATGACCTTCTGATCAGTAATCCAACACCTTAACCACTAGGCTTAACATCCCCAGCATCAGACTGCATGATGTAGATATAATATTAAAAAATGATCCATCTACAAATCCTGGTGTGATCCTTGTTACTTCACTGTATGTGAATATACTTGCAGTATCTTGGGGGAAAAGTATCCCTGCTGCATGCTGACGAGAAGCTCACTGTAGTGTGGTGTCATTAACTTAACAAAAAAATACTTAACAAAAACCAAGGTTTCATCTCACACGCGTTATCAGACACTGAACCCAGACTCTAGAGAACATTCACACACATTTGGCAATGACAGGAGTGACGGAACTGATGTGTTTACTTTGCGGTTTCTCTTACTGCAGAACTTTGGTCTGGATCAGAGTTTACACATATTGATTTCCTATATAAATCCCAGCATATACGTACAAACATCCGTAGCTTGTCACTCTTTCACTTACTCCTCCACATAGAACCAGCAAAAAAAAAAAAAATCATATTTTTTTTCAATGGGATTCCAGAGAGGTCTGTAGGGTGAAGAATTTTAACAAGCTTTTTTTTAATAGCTTTATAGTGTTTAAAACTTTCACTAAGTTTGAACAGATGTTTAATTAGTCCATAGGAAGGAATTTTTTTGGTATGGTTTATAGGATGTGGGATAAATGCCTTCGTTCACGGCCTTGGATTAACGTGGCAGGTCTGGTAGCCTTTTATTTACTTTAGACTTAGCAGTTACAACAATTATATACTCCTCCCTGTTCCCTTATGACAATAGAAATGTGTTGTTTGTCTTGAGATATTCTTCTGTACCTTGCAGAGAAATGGCTCATGCTTCTCTGCTTCATGCTTTTTATGGAATACTTGACAGTAACACAAACGGTTATAGAATGTGATAATTCTCCACAATGAACTCTATATATTGGGGGGAGAGAGAGAGAGAGAGAGAGAGAGAGAGAGAACTTCCTAAGCGATTAATTTGTTTTCATTTGACACTTATTGTGTGTTTTCTGTCTTCTAGTTTCGACAGACGGAAGATTTGTAGATGTGAGTTCTGCTGGTTAAAACGAGTGTACGTAATTGGACCCAGCTGTTACAAAAAAACCAAAACAAAGAAAAACAGCAGACAGAGCGTTTTTGCTTTGACCTTGTCTACCTTAAAGTTCCCCTGGCTTCACAGGTCTGAAGTACTGTTTCCTTGCCAGAGTTGTGGTTGAAAATGAAACCGTGTAGAACACGTGATTGAAAGTCCAGGATTGAGATCAGAATTTACCATGAAACGATTTTAGTGTCAGTGTTTGTGATTATACGCTGCACTTTTGGTCTATAATGGACATTTGTGCTTGATTTGGACTAAAAATAAAGGTTTAGGTTTAGTATTTGTGTCTTCTTTTCATGCAATGAGTAAAAAAAAATCCGTTTTAACCATCGTGTTAAGTGATCTAGACATCTTTTACATCTACATTCTGGCTTTAAATATAGAAATATCTAAAAATGTATATAG